>NC_043753.1:11756842-12056842 GCF_902148845.1 Salarias fasciatus
ACGTAGGGATGCAGTCATTGTTTTTACAGCAAAACATGGGAGGACTGAACTGGTGTCTTATGTTCAGATTAGTATTTTAACTCCTGTTGTCTAGGTTGAATAGAGAAATGTTCTTTGTTGACACTGTGCATCACATTGACGACGTACACTCACAGTTATTCAGACTGAATGAATGTTGTTAACATTTGAAAAAGTCAACAATGCTTCTCCAGCACAGTTATTTTTGTTGTTGTCTTGATTCGACTCCCTGTCTTCTCTGGCAGAAATGTATGTGAATTGATTCGTACACTGCCACCTCCTGCCTAATGGGAGAAGGCTATCATTACAAAAAAAAAAAGTACATTCACCGTTTCACTGTAGATCTTTTTAGAGGCATTCAGAAATGAATCTCCAGTTATGATATATAACAGCACTGTCTCCTTGCACAGGCAATTTAAACCATAAGTGTAGAAATTGGTTTATTCTGCATCGAAGCTGTAACTCGGCACAATCACAGCAAATTACAGACCAGCGCTGTTGGTCAGAATTTGCAATTCTAAACATTCAGATTCAGCTCAAGTGAAGTCTTGACCTCTTTTTCCAGTCCGTCCCTTTTTCCATTCACACTCAAGCACACGCTTGCATCATGCTGTTAAACTGTTTACAGGTGAATCAGTCCAATTATGAGGCTGTTGAAGATTCATTACTCCGTTGTGAAGCACATTCTGATCAGCAGATTGCTTAAAACGATTCTATTTATTCTTCCCTGTGTCCTCAAAGAGAGAAAAGATACAATTGATGTTGCCACCCCTGCTCTTCATGGAAGAAAGAATGCATGGATTAGGAGCTTAGTTTTTTTTGTTTTCATTTTTTTTTTTCTTCTTGCATTCTGCTTGTTTATTCAACCTCAAAATGATGTTGCTTCAACAATCCGTCACATGACTTTTTTGGCTCTGAAATTTGCCATTTCTGCTCCCTGTTGTCATGTTATTCTACAGCAAGCTTAGATATAATATGCCCTGCTCATTTTTGCTTGTTGTCTTGGGTTAGTGGCTCAAAATGATCCAATTGTTCTCTTTTATCCTGTTTTGGTTTTAAAGTGATATATACACTCATATATAAGCAGCAAACGTCTACTATGAGTGGAGTAAATACGGTAACCAGTGTCCAATGGTCACTTCTTCCAGATGTAAATACCTAAACATGTAAAAAAACATGTTTGTCTAAAAAGCAACGTATCTTTGCTTGTTGGGTTCACTTTAATTTCTGTTTTTTAATATACGAACTTATTCGTGAAGAAAACAAGCACACACATACACACGCGTAAAACAGCAGGAAACTTGTTAGAAAAAATAATTTGTACTAAATAAATCATTCTAAGATTGTGTTAATGAAGTGTTAAATTTTAATGACCCAATTTCGTCTGGATTCCAGTGGCCCTGTGGGTTCATCCCACGTCCCAGAATTTTAATGAATACACGGTATAATGACTTTAAATCTTCATGTAAGTCTCTTTTTTTTAACCTTAGAAGCCTTGTTGGATTTTATTTTTTACTGAAAGTATCATTTTGACCATTGACTCATACATATAAGGAATGGATGTCTTTAATAGAGTTAAATACCGTGGTTGTATCTGGTGATTCTATGTTTGCTTTTTGTAAAAGTCTTCTTAAACTGACTTTTAATGATGTCCCTCTCACTCTGAATTTAACCTGAATTTAAGACCAGGACCTGCCAAATCTGGGCAAGTAATAAGGTACAGATAAGAAATAATGTTTACTTTTTTGTGAATAACAAATTCAGTAAAAACCATGAGTATTGTTGGAATATCATTTTAGAGCCAGTTTCCTGTTGTACATCTAAAGTTTACTGTGCCTATTTTTTTTGGTACTATTTTATCGATATGCTGCCTTCTAATTATGATTGGAAACTGTAATCCATCCATCCATGTACCCATCTTTTTCTGACTCGAAAATCTGTTATTTGATATATCAGAAATATTTCTACATGGACTGAACTGTTGCAAAATATGCGAGATGTGAACTTTTATCCAAAAAACAAAAACAAAAGTCAGCCACATGACATTACCGGTTGGTTTTCTGAAGCAGAATAACTGAAGCTGTGGAAACGAGGTTAGCAGACCAGCAGCAGCTGTGATCGCAGTTGAAAGTGACTTTTTTTTTTTTGTAAAGGAAAAAAAAAAAAGCGTGTGGTGAAATTTTTTGCCTGCTTTGTGGGAGTAACCACAGCTTTAACTGTATTATTTGTTTTCATCTGAAATGTTTGCCTCATAGGTGTTCGTTTTTGTGTTTTTCTCTGGAAGCAGCAATTTGATTTCTAATGCCAAACTCTATTCTTTACTACAATAGCGTCAAGAGGAGTTGCACCAAATCAGCAGAGTTTCTTATTCACATTTGTGTAATTACAATCAGTGTGAGAGTGTCTCTGAATAAGACCCACCAGCAGCCCGAGAACGGGACTGCCGTGACAAAGCGTTGACAACTGTGGAACAGGCAAAATTAAGCCCTCTTCATTCATACCCCCAGTTGTTATTATGCAGAAGCTATCTCACTGAGCTTGCTTTTGTGCTGGTGTAATTACTTAATCTGAACACTCCTAGGGTGAATTACTTTGTGTGCAGCAAGCAGGCAGCATTGCTTTGACTCAAGCGCTCAAAGGAGAACTGAAGCTTGCTTTAATTTGACTGTTTTAAAGCTCCAAAATGTAGGAATGGCCATTGTCAAAATCGATTTACATCTGCATGCGTGTTTCTGTCAAAGCGGCGGTTTTTGCTGTATTTTTTTTTTTAAAAGCGCCATTATGAAAATAAAAGCAGCTTGTAAATTCAGAGTACGATTTTATCATCTTTTTGTTTCTTTACTCCTTTAACAGCATTTTACGGAGGGCGTAGGAAATGATCCACAGCGCATCAGAGAGTGTGCTGTGCTCTATTTTTCCGTTGTTTGCTGTTTATAATGGGCCTGTGCATCACTTAACTAGAATAGAGACCCATCAAGGCAGACCGATAAGGACCTAGGGATCCACTCTAGTCAATTACTGCAAAGTGCCAAGTTCAACTCAGTGGGCCTTTTATGAAGTACACCAGCTGAGTAAACAAATTAATCGTACAGCCATGGTTCCCCAACACAACCATGCGGCCCAGGGCAATCATACATCAGACAGAGTGATAGCCACTGTCTCCACCAGGAAATAGAGGGGTCCAACTATTAAAGATAGGCAACCACATAGGATGCATTGGCTCTGAGCCATCACACTTATTCTGCCTCTCATCTGCCATTTCTCTCAGCACTTCCTGACACCGGCTTCATAAATAGGATGTTAGCTTTAGGAATTGTTGCTGTTGTTACATTTGTCTTGGAAAAAAAGTCTTCTCCCTTTGATAATCGAAGAAGCAACTTAAAGCTCGTCACAATAACGAACCAGATACTTTATTACACCACAGGTGAACATACCCCTTTTCTTTTTTTTTACCATGTTTGCCTTGCAGATTGGTTGTAGGATGTCGTAACAGTCTAATTTTGGGCACCAATTTCTCCTCATTCTTCCAGCTGTTTCACAAACTTCTGACTCCAAATCATGAATATAACAGGGCATTGGTGACCAATTAATTAACTCGCCACAAAATTTCATAAAATTACTCTCTGTGATTAACAGAATGGTAAAGACACTACAAAATTATCTCAGGCAGATGGTTTCAAAGTGTCGGAGAATGCCAGCTTGAATGGTTGAATGCCAGACTCTCTAAGATGTTTGAAATTATAATATTGTACCAATCAGTGGTGAATCGAGTTGAGTCTTCATCTTGAGATTTAAAGGGTTTGAGTTCCATTTGCAGCAGGAAGGGCATCCATTGTAAAAAGTCTGTGACTGTTGAACGCCATCTCTGTTTTCACGAAAGCCTTCTCCCTGACTTTATTTTATTCTTTCACACAGAAAATTTAAACATCACCCTCCACCACTGTGTCTTATGATTTCTTCCAAAAAATTAAGATGATAAAACCATGCTGGGAAAAGGCAGCCATTCCCACACAGCTCTGTGGCTTTACCTAAGACAGTGCTGCCTCATATTTTGGAAACCACATAGAGACTGGGATCCATGAGAATTAACAGCTGGTGTTGCCAAGGGAACCATCTGCATCAGTTACACAAGCTGCTTCAAAGACTTTGCAAGGATTTTAAGAGGGTTGATGACGAAGAAGTAATGAGGTGGTCCAAACAAAACATCTTTCTATAAAAATAGAGTGAAAGATTTCACCCTTTTGGGCAGTTACACAGGTTACATTTGTGGATTTAACTCAATTACAAATTTTCCAGACAATTGCACATGTGCATGCATGCATATTACAAGAAGCTAAAATGGAATTTCAGTAAAAGGATTTCTCATAGTAGTTGGATCTTGTCCAGTAGTTGGCGGTTGAGTGGGCTTTCTTTGTGGCTTTGTGGTTTTTTTCATGTTGCTGCTCAGAGTTGACCCTGCTTTTTGCCTCGTTTGCTTCAGTAGGTTCCAGCCCCCTGCTGCAATTCTGGTATTTGAAAAGTGGCTCTAATAAATGAATGAATGGTTTTGTCCAGCACCATGAATTTGTATCATCGCCTGTTCCTTTGCACGAGCCAGATAATTAATCTGAATCTCAAAGGGAGACAAGAAACAATCCCAATATTGGAATTATTAACATTTAAAATGATTTGGATGGTGACTGAAGTATTTATACAAACTAAATGCAATTATTTGCCAATTGTATAAACACATATTTTACATATAATAGACAATATACAAAACATTTTAATCATTCATGTTTGAAAAAGATTATTTTAATTGCATTTCCACTAAAAATCTCAAAAAAGTTGTTTCATTTCTGTCAATCTCTTTTGGGGCTTATTTAACATGCAAATCACTGCATCCTTTTAAAAGTCAGGATTGTATAGGTATGTACATTCGCAAGTTGTTTTTTGTGCCTCAGTGCAGCATCTTAACCGTGTTATCCAACTTTTATAGTGAGTTAAAAAGTTGTTTTGCTTGTACAGCAGCTTGTACCTTGTCTGAAGCTCTTAGGGACACAACTTATCTGTTGATTTGTGAATTTTTTCCCCCCAGTTCTTGAACAATATTTGTGCATGCACATCGCCTAAGAGACTTTATTGCTGTTTCCAAGTTGGCAGTTTCAGGGCATATTTACCTTAATGGTATTAAATAAATAAAACGTGTCCCATGCCACTAAAAAGAGATATTTTCATCTTAATTGAATTATAAATTATAAGTAGAATTGAATATATAAACTACTGAATTTTGGGAACCAGATTCCCTGTTGAGGAAAACATTTTTCGCATCTCATATTTCCCCCAGCATGTTCTGTGAGGCAGTTCTGAGTGGGGAAAGCGGGAAGATGTTAAGATTCAGGACACAAACTGCTCGTAAAGAGTCTGCCATTTATAAATGCTTTCAGGGATCAACCCAAATTATTACCCAATTACACGTCCATATGACGATGCGAGTAAAAGGTGGAGAGAGTCTCCCGATTTGTTTAAGTTCAGATTAAAGCCTGAAGATTGCTCAATGCTCCATGTCGGCCCATCTCACATGCGAGGAATATATTTGTCCCCTCCACCGTCAAATTCGAACAGCCTGAATTGCAGCTCCAGCCCACAGCCACCATCACTAATGAAAGGTGAATGCTGAAGACTTAATCATCATGTCGCAGTTGAAGCATCAGGGAACCATTTAAAGTACCTCCAAACATATTTTCTCAATCCGCTTCTAAAGTTAGAAGCGCTTTGCTTATTTCACATGAAAGCTCCCCGCCTGCGCTGTTTTTTACACGTGCTTTAATCCCCCGTCACGAAGAGGCCCGGGTTCAGCCGGGGAAATGGTTATGTCGCATCTGCGCACCCATCAGGATTTAGAAACATGTTAATCTGGATCTGATGACAGCTGCGGAGAGGTTGCGGTCTTCCCGCCGTCAATCAGCATCAATTAAATCTGAGAGAAAAATCACACCTTCGTCCTGACGAAGCAAGTCAGCAGAGGGGCTGGAGTTTTGGAGAAAGAGCGCCATGAATTATTTACCTATTAATGGACACAGTAACGAAGGGGAGCGCCATGCAGAGTGCTTTGAAAGCAGTGCGGAGTTTAGTGTATTTCCCAATGACACCAACACCTTCCAAACTCACTTAGTTTAATTTAACACAAACCATTCAAAAATGTTCACATACTTGTAAAAAAAAAAAAAAAAAAGACTCTTACATAAGAAATCATAATTTTAGAATAAGCACGCCGTCTGATGTTTTTTGCACTGCTTCTTGTCACTTCTTCAGTTATTAAAAGGCTTAGAAAAAAACCTGTTCTTTCTTTAATGTGGCAGGTGTCTGAATGTCCTCTGAGCAGATAAAACGTTTGCATCTCAAATCCCACGCATTCAATCAGCGGGAGAGTAATTGAAGTTGCCCCGGATCAAAATGAAAGTTCCAGCTATTCTCATCAGTTAGAACAGACATATGAGGAATGAATTATTCAATGAAGCATATTTACAGAGGCTTCTATTTCACATGGTGCCATGGTTGTATTTCCGTCTTCTGTTTAACCTGTTCTCACTCCAATTACATTTCAATCCATAGAAATCACCTTTTATTTTCGGTACTTTAATTTTATGATTCAGTATTATCTTCTTTATGTCTATGCTTTTCATTACTCAACTACATGAAGGAGTTCTGAGGCTAATCAGTGTTTTTCCGATAGAAAAGTCTACACGGGAGGTAAGCAAAACTGTTCAGTGGTTTGCATCGTCCGCCACTCAGCAGGCGTCTGAAAGTGTGCACCTTTTACCCTTCATTGTGTTGGTTTGGTTGAGGCACAGGATTTGGCTTCAGACAGGAAAGCTGAACCCATCTGATGAGCTGCTGTTGCAACATTGTGTACATGTCGCATGAAATTCCGGTCAACATTGGCATGGAGAGATCACCTGTAATGCACAATGTGTGAACTATACTTTCAAGTTTCTAATATGCTATGGTCTAGGATGGTAACTTGATTTGTTTTTTTGTGGAAGAGGAGCTGAATTTTCCAGTTGATCTCTTCCGAGTTGGTTTATTGTGTGTTGACTTGGGTTCGCCTCTTTGGACAGTTTTTTTTTTTTCCTGTTTCCATAGTTTATAGCTACAGTTACTGTAATGTATTTCTCCACTCCAGAGGAGTTGTCTTTCTATAACGGGGATGCCATCTTTCTCCGTTGTCAGATCTTCCGGAGGTGTTGGCTGGTGTTCAAGAAGGCCTCCAGTAAAGGGCCCCGGCGGCTAGAGAAGTACCCTGATGAAAAGGCAGCCTACTTCAGGAGCTTCCACAAGGTAAACAAATGACTCAAGCGCATCCTAATTTCACCGTTTTCATTTCATGTTTACTCTATTTTCAAACATATTAAAATCACTAATCATTTATTTCATTGAGCTGTCAACTGTTTAGCTTAAAAGAAAATTACCTGAACATATTTTTAGCTTTTGCTTCTCTTCTGTGATTGTTCAGAGCATCTGTTAGCTATCGAGATCTGCCAACACTGAAACCGATTCCCATAACATTTCCTAGAGCTTGAGGATGTCGTACAAGTTATTTTAAATATCGTCTGACATGTTAGAAACAGTTCTTTACAGTAAAAGCACAAGTATTACATTGTTAGCTAAATGTCTTTGTATTGATATTTTAGTTGTGTTTTAACAGCCATGCCTTAGCGAGCCAAGTGTTTAAATCACATTTTTATTGGATGCTGTGAGCTTTAAGTCGTTCAATATTTGATCAGGATTATGCAGCTTTTTGTGAAGAAATTGCCACAAAATTAGAAAATAAATTAATTAAAGGTATGATTCTTAAGCCATGCTTGTCTTTGGAGTCTCTGTCTTTCGGCACACCTGAAACCAAAGGCCGTGTTGCCGTAAAGCTCAATAGAAACCTGATAAAGACGCTTCATACACAGTATAAAAAATCTTGTTCCTATGCTTCTTTCTTAGAGGACTCCATTTGGGAAGTTCGACTCACCACACTGGGTCTTCTTGAATACCAAGAGCAGACTAAACCTGGCGACGCTCCTCGGGGAGCAGTCTCTGGCCGAGTCGAAATGCTACCGTCATCGACATGCAGAGCACAATTGCCAGGCAACCGCCAAGAGTTTTCATTTTGCAATTTGGCCAACTGGTGGAATTAATTAGCTTCCGCTGATAAAACCTGACGCCAGTGGTCGCCCACTAAAAAAAAACGCGAAGCCAGGAATTTCATTTTGGCTTTCAGATGTCTTCCCTTCAGAAACACAGAAACTTTCCTTGGAGTTCAGCTTTTTCACTTCCTAATAAGATTTCATCACATCTACTTCTTAATGTTTGAGATCCAGTTACTAACAGGAGGAATATTTTTACATTCTGCAATGAAAAAGAATATTAAACCTAAGGAATAAGAAATATCATCGAGCAGCAGCAAGCCGTTTTAAACACAAGATAAGTACTTTGTGTTCATTTCCATATAAAATCCCTGTCCACTGGCCACAGATGATGGCGTTAAGAATCTATTAAGACACATTTTGCAACTTTATCTTGTCCTCTGGGGGCTTCTCCTCCGTTGAAAGTAATAATCCAGAGTATAATATCTTACTTCCCACCTCTTAAGCCTTTTGAAAACTCCAATTATGGCTTATTATCGTGGTGAGTGGAGAAGATGTTAAAGGAGTTGCACCGTGAACAATGTTTTATCATAATGAGAGGAGATAACAGCAGATAATAGCACACCCTGACATTAGGTTCCTTTCATGGCTGTTGTTTGAGAGACAATTCAGCACTCTTTGTACTTCTCTGTGATTGTGAGTCAGGTTGGGAAGTTGTCATTTTTTTTTTGGGGCGGCAATTTAATACTTTTTTTTTTGTAGTTCCCCTCAGTTTCCCCGAATGCTCGCACGCCCAAGCCGGGTAGATGTTTTGATCCACTTTGTTAGCTTCCCCTACAGTATCAGCCATGTATTGTGAATGAAGCGTCTCTCTGCCTACTACATCATGCTGTCAAACGGGGCATTCTGTGTGGTTGTAAGCGCCCGTCTCCCCCCCCCCCACCCTCCAACCCAGAGGCATATCATACAACCAGCGCTGGAGTGAGCGATGAGAGCACACATGCACCAGTGCACCTGGTAATGCATCGCCACAAAGATCAAGAAAGGTCCCGTCTGAGGGCTCCATTCAATGCTGCAGTGCTTTTGGGGGGAAATAGGCTGCACTGGTGGCTGATTTACACAATCAACACAAAAGGGGATTGGGTTTTTTCTTTTTTTTTTTTTTCTTTTCCAGTTTTATTCTTCCTCTCTCCAGTTCCTCGCTCTCTTTCTGCTTGTGCAGCATGTGAGCAGCTCTGGTCCACACAGTAACACAGTCACTGCATATTTTTAGCAACCTGAAAAGTCGGTTGTTTGTGTGCACAACATACCTCCAGCTCTCTCCTGAGCTCGTGACAGAGGCAGCTTACATGGAACAATGGTGCTGTATTTCAACGCCGAAAGTGAAAATTGTACTTTTGTAGATTGGAAAATTTACAATTGCGATAGAAAAATTAGAAAAGTGCAAATTACCAAAGACCAACTGAACTGCAATAAGTATCTTTCCGTGCACAGCATGCCAACATTTTTGACCAATAAGACAAACACTTCACTGCATCCAATTCCTGCGCAAATACATCAACATCTCCTTAATTATTTGTATTTACTTATGAGTCATATAGTTATGGTACTCAACCAGATTACCACGTCTCATGTTCGCCTGACATTTTGTACCTTTACAGCAGCTTTTTTTTTTTTTGTGTGTGTGGAGTTTGCATGTTTTTCCTGCCGAGTTGTTTAGCCCCAGGTACCCTGGTTGCATTCAACTGATATGAGACCTACTGTTGACTCTGAAGTTGCCTTTATGTGTAAATATGGGTAAATGTGTTTTTGCCCTGTGATTTTCTGGTGAAAGGTCCACGATGCATCCTGCCTTTGCCCATAGTCAGCCTCCATCAGCTGAACTAAACACAACCAGGGAATGATTAAAGAGGAAAGAGGAATTCACGGCTCAAAAATTCCCACTGTTGATGCTTTATATTGTGTCACTTGTTTGTATGAATTGCCTGCCTGAGGACAAATACACACCGTGTCTCATATAAATAATTAGATATCATCTGTGAGGGATAAGAAATAAATGAAAAACATCTGCCATCTTATTATTTCAGCAACAGTTTGAGTTTTTCTCCTTTTCAAATGTCCGTGATTTGTTATTGAAACACTCGGATGTTGAGCAGAGGATATCTAGCAGTGGAGGGGGAAGATTTAGTGCATGTAACGTTATCGAACACAAAAATCTGTGGTCCACATATGCTCTGTATGTTATTAGGTCTGGTCTTTTAACCTTTAACTGTCAGGCTTTACTATATGGGCACCGAGCCCAGCTAATTCATTCTCCACAGTCTGGCAAAGGGCCCGCAGTTTGCACACAATGGACTACAATAATGTAATGGGCCTTATCTACTAGGCCGAGTGAACAGAGAGAGGACTGTTGAACAAAATGGCCTGTAAATGCGGATGATATTCAATTAAATGTAATCTTCTCTCTCTCCCCCCCCCCCCCCCCCCCCCCTTCATTCACGATCAATCTCTTGGTAAAATGATTTAGATGCTTGTGATGGCACTCCTCTCTGGAGTAGTAGGAAAACAGATGCACTAGAAGGATGGATGCACTGCGTGCACAGCGTGAGCATCAGAAAACATTTATTTATAAGAATACCGTTGGAAGAAAATAGCACGTTTTTTTTTGTGTTCTACATTACTCTGCAGCAGGCATCAAACTGCAACAAGCTGACATTGGCTGCCTCACTGTGCGAAACTGCCTTTTTTGCGATCATCGTAATAACTCCTGCTATTTATTCATCCTTTAAGATCCCTCCTGTTTGAGTCTCGCTTTTAGTTTACCCTTTATTTGCTCAGCTTGTAACTGCTATTGCATTTTTAGCGATGCTGCGAGAGATGGCAATTAAGGCTGGATGCTGCGGCTGGCGGCCGTGTTCACTGAAGGTAATGTGCCGCTGCCACTCTCTCCTTCCTCCTCAGATCACCGAGCTCCATAACGTCAGAAACATCACCCGGATACCGCGGGAGACAAAGAAGCACGCCGTGGCCATCATCTTCTGCGACGACACGTCCAAGACATTCGCGTGTGAATCAGGTGAGCAACTTTTTTTCCCACTCTGTGCAAAGTTCAGATCAGCCAGCTCCAACTAAAGTGGAAACAAGATGGTTACAGGCACTGATTACATGAGTTTGCATTTTTGTTCAAATTCTGAGGACATGCCTCTATGTCTGCGGTGGATGAAGTTGACATGGTGTTTTGGAACAACAACAACAACAAAAAAAAGATTAACAAGTGGAGGAGGACTGGAGAGTGAGAGGCTGAATGAGAAAAACAGAGAGATGTGAGGGAATCAGTGAAGGACTGGACTTTTGCCAACAGCTGCTCATTTGACGCTATATTAAAAAGGGGGAGGGTCTGTTCCGAGATATTGATTTTCACTGTGCAGGTATGAAAACCAATACTGGGCATAATTTGCTGTGTGTATCAGCCTAATTGTGGACTGTAACAATAGAGACTGCCGGGAAAACGTGAACTGGAAACCAATGAGGCACGCGATCGTCTGCACATGCTCAGTGAAGACGGAGCCGTCTCTCAGTGCAAAACAAGACTTTGACCCGAGAGCAAGGCGAGCCTCAATTTACTACTGCGAACAGACAGGGATGAACATCTCAGTTATGTCCGGCCTTGCAGGTCTCTGTGTGCGCACAAGAGATGGAGACGTGGAGGTTTATTGGACATCAATACTTGAACTCCTTATTTTTACCGTTTCCTACCATCACCTTTCTCTTATTTCATTCCTCTCACACCACAATATGCGGTTTATTCACCGTGTCCACCGACTTCCCATACTTTTAACGCAAACCTTTAACTCCCCAGCAACTGCACCTTTAAATTCAGTTTTTATTTTTCTGAAGCACACTCATTTCTTGCTTTGTAAAGAAATCAAAGCAGCACTAATCACTACATTCCTGTCCTGTCACCGCTGACAGAGGACCTTTTCATGACTCTCCCATCAAGACAAGGGATGATCCTAGCAACTAATTTCTCTTGCCGACTAATGGAAATTTATAAGACTCAAAAAGAAAAGCTAAAGGCTCAGAAAAAGGATACTCTTTGAGCAAAAACACACTGATGGTATATCTTTACAGCCATACAATCTAAACAAACCCAGAGGTATTGTTTCCAGTCACAACACCCTTAACGCTACATGGGTGTTGGTGTTGCCACAGTCTGGTACCAGTCAAAACACTTGTGCCGTTTGCCGCACTGCACCAGATATAAGATTATACCTGAGCAGTGTTCGTCTCTGTGGTTCATCCCGAACGGCCCTCAGGAGATCAATGAGAAATATTGTATAAAATGCATGCAATACAACATCTTTGCTTCTGAAGGTGTCTCATTTATTGTTTTAGTGCATAAAGTAGGATCTGAGCCACTTGGGTTTGTGCAGCTTGCAAGTTGTTACTCTGTAAAAATGCAATGAAAAAGCAAGGATCATGCAAAATGCAATTTTTATCGATTGACATGTAAATGTCAACTAAACTCAAAGGCACTAGAAAGAACAAACCGAGAAACTTAAAAACTAAAAGCAGAGCGTAAACAGTAGCTCATCAAAACCATGTTACAAACTGCTAATCAGAGATATATTCATATTGTGCAGAGCTGGAGTCAACTTATGGTTCACAGAGTTTCTCCATGTGGCCCTCGGGGAAAAAAAATAATTGCCCACATCGGCATAAAATCCGCCTCTCTAAAGGGTGAAAAATGTGTCCCTTTCTGTTCATGAAGCCAATGTTTCCTGAATATGTATTACAGAACTGTTGCATGAGAGCCCGTCTGTTTTAGACCCTTTTTTGTCACGCTATCTCTCTATGACAGTGAGAGTCTGGATTTAAAAACCAAATATGAACCAAAGCTTATTTGAATACATTACACACTCATGCCAAAAGAATTAGTGCTTGACTGGCTTCTCTAAAATAACATTAAAAATATTGCAATTAGACCTCATGAAATTCACCTTGCATTTTATTGTTTATCTTTTTATGCATTCATACAGAAAGTGCCAAGACACTAAAGGAAGCTTATTGTAGTTCGGGCTACATATGACGGCTATGGAGACGAGGCAGGATAACAGGGTGACAGTTAATGACATGGATAACATCAAGTGTGCCAAATGCTGCAATTTCAGGACTGAATCAGGTCTGAGAAATATAAATACATCAGCATATACAACACATTTTTTTTGTTTTTTTGTTTATATCATGACACCTCTTGCTGAAACCGGAGAAGCAAAGTAAGCCGCCTGTCTCCTGACTCCATTTTCACTCCAGCGTCACCTTGTGTTTTTCTCCCTTCACGCAAAACGCTGCGCCGACCTTTTTTCTCCTCCACGCACACCTCTACCTCCGCACGGCCCCCCTGACATATCTTGTCATGCACGGCACATGGAGCAACTCCACTGCCTCTGTGCTGATGAACTGTTTGTTTAGGCGATTTTCCACTCGGTGGCATTAAAAAAAAAAAAAAAAAAGAAAAAAAGTGTGGGAGTTTAGAGGAACTTTAAGGCTGTAGTAACTCTGAATGAGAGGTGGTTTTGGGAAAGAGCTAAAGTGCAGAGCTGATGCTGCCTGTAAGTGTGTGTGAATTTCTGAATCCTCGTGTGTGAATGAAGCGCTTCAGGCAGCAGCAGACCTTTCCTTCAACCCTGCAAAGAGAAGTGTAGATCTGCCCCATCCACTGTGTTTGTCAGAGCTGATCTGACAAACAGCTTTTCCCTACTACGCCGCCGATTACACAAGATAGTCCGCAGCGAATGAGGTGAGAACACCTCTTCACACACGTATTACGAAAGCCGATAGTTTTTGATTAACAGAAACACGGTAGTCTTCCCACCCTTCCACATGTGTCGTAGTTACATATTCCCACATTTACCCAGAGCTGGGAAGCTTCACAAAAGATAAACAACTGTGTCGCTTGCCTCATTTCGCACTTCGGTGACTTTCACCAAAAGCTCACATAAGACAATTGGAAAATCTTCTACATTGTAAACACAGTTTTTTTCCCCCGACTTAACAGGGAGGAAAATTGGCATTCACAAAAAACAGAGCGCATACAGACTCCCAAATTTGATTCATGGAATCGTTTGTCTCAACTTAGCCTCCTATTAAAAGAACCCGTCTCATAATGAGTGCCGTCTTTTCTTCAAGTGCATTGCAGACATTACTTCCCACATTTCTATACGGAGATGGTAATCACCTTAATTTTCCTCTGATTTCCTGAAAATTGCTCTTTCAGTGAATCACTTTCTTGCTAACAAGAATACTCTCCGCTTAGCCGATTATATAATTTCAAGAAAATACTTAAGCCAGTTAGGAAAAATGTGTTTTTTTCACGTTGGTTTGTGTTTGGATTCAGTTAACACATCTCGGTATTAGAGCGGCAGAAATCAAAGGCTGCAGTAACTTTTTTTTTTTTTTTCAAACAGTCTTTGGAAAGCAGAAGTCTGACATTTTTGTTCAGATTTCTGTGGGCAGATCTTTAAACTACAGTGGCCCAGAAGGGTCAACGCCACAACACAAGAGCATAAAAGCCACAACACAACAGAAATAAAGCCACAATCAAACAGCAAAAAAAGCCTCTGTCAAATCCTTTGTAATACTCGCATTCTTCTTGACTAGAAAAGATCTTTTTACAGGGTGTTTAAACTGGGCTCCACTCAAAGAACAAATTGTACGTTTTTTTTATTGAAATCACAGGTGATTTGTGCATATTTTGGGTTTCGTTAGCAGATTGTACACCTCTAGGTTTGTTTAGGTGAAAAACCTGAAAGCAAGAAAACAAGAAGAAAACAAAGCCCTGAAATGCTTTACCGAAGTTTGATTCATAAGGAAACAAAAATAATTATATTGTGGCATTAAATCAGGAAGTGTTTTTTAGAAGTTTTTGTAAAATTTTAAAGAACTTCCTCAGATAAGCATCAAGCTTCTGAATAAGATAATTAATAATTTGACCTTGCAACTCACTTTCAGAGACAAAATCACATGAATCCTAAAAATGACCATGTATCGGTGTTGCTCTTGAATGCACCAAACATTTTAACCACAAAGCAAGTTGAGATAAATAAACACGGCTGCATTCCCAGGCGCTTACCAGCTTTCTGGCCGAAATGGCGAAGAACTTTGGACGCCGCACCAACTTCTTTGCTTTGTTGAGGCTGCAGGGTAAACGCCATCATTGACTCCATGCACACCGCCAGCAGTGATACAGGTGAGTGTCAGTACACTGAGCCGTGGGGAACTTTAAACAGGAGATTAGTTCCACCTGGTCTCCTCATTAAAGATGGTGAAAAAAGGAGGCGGAGACAGCTCACAGCCAGTTTGACAGACCAGCCGAAATGCAAAGGCAAAGGCCACACCGGAAGTTAACCGACAGGAGGAGGAGCGTTCAGAAGAACAGGCTTTGTTTCCAGGGTTTCAGCAGTGTTGGTCACCGTGTTAAAATTTTCACAACATAATCTATGTGCTCTGTCACCAATCCCTTGGTTTTATTTCCATCAGAAAATATTGTGCCTACATTGTGTAATGTATCTTGTTTTTCTGTCTATTGTGATAAAAAAAATCTTACTGCATCATACCAATGTATATTTACATTCAGCTATTTACTATCATGCTATAAATCAATAAATAAATGAATACAACAGTAAAATGGGTCCTAAAAATGTGTTGATTTTTTATGACTATATTATGTTTCACTATAATTTGAGTTCAAGGGCAACAAACTGAATTGATCCCAGTATAATGATGGCATGTGCCAAAATGTTAAGAACAGCAAATGCTTTCCTTTGAATATGTGCAATGGAAATGTATGCATTAGATTAAATGTCATAGCTTTTACCAATAAACAAAAAGACTAAAGTGCAATTTCAACATAATACCACTTTCACATGTGCCTCCTGGTGCAAAATCCAATAATCCTTCAATTGTGGCTTCTTCGTTTTTTCCCTCTTGGAACGTCATGTAATCCAAAAATAAAACATATGGCTTGATTTTGCAGTTTACTGTAAAATCTGCTGCAATTTAGCATCAGATTCATTGTGGTGTTTCTCTTCAGACTAATGCTCGCTACTTTCAGGGCACTGATCTCTGCAAGCATTTGCATGTATGTTTTCTCAAATCCACCATCATTTTGTCTGGCTTATAGCTGCTAAAGCTACTTAGTGAGCAATAAGGAAGTGAACATTTACTGATCTTTCAGCTCAAGTCTTGAGGTGCAGTGTGATGTCCTTCACTCCTATTATATCGATACAGTTCCCACCAAAAAAAGAAGAAACAGCAATAACTTTTATTGTGAAATCATTTCATGCTTGCTTTATACACTTGTGTAATGGACCTCTTTGGGATCAGTCTTGTCAGACGTGTATGGATTTGAACAAGTGTGAACGCTGTGATCCAAACACTGGTGTTCAAGATATGAGCAGAGAGAGTAACATCTTACTGGAATAACACAACTAAATCAACCGAATGCAGAATTTCAAAGTTGTTGAAGTCTTTCTTTTCCTTTCAGTAAGCCTTCTTTCATTAAACAATGAGATTTTCCTCTTGCTGTTGTTTTTATTCCATTATATTGGACATAAATTCTATTTTTTTTCCAAAGAATCTTATCATTACAGACAGGTGAATAAGTCATGAAAGCATCCAAAGTCTTGAAGGTTTGTTTACATGAAACAATGTCACTGTATGATATTTCTGCTTTTCCATTTTGTTTCTTTTTTGTGTGAATTGGCTTAAAAATTATGCTATAGAAATTAAATATTCTGTTTTTTTTTTCTTCTTTTTTCTATCATTGTCAGAGTAGAAAGGCCAGTGAATAGACGGTTACTGGTTTCAGACGTGACGTTAGCCCGATTGGCAGATCCACTTATACTGTGTGGCCTTTGAACTCAGTATTGGCAGAAGGAGGAGGAGAAGCCCAGCTCACTCCTGCCGCCGGCTGTTCCCTGAACCCTCTGCCTCTTTTAATCTGCACCAAATCGATCAGATTGATTTCTCTCGCTGTTGGTTACTGTTAGCCGGGACTCGTGTCCTGTGCATGTAACGTTTTATTCAGAAATTCCTCGGGTAATTTATGTGTGTGTGTGTGTGTGTAAACACTTTACCAGTCGTGCAGTATAAACTGGACATTGTGTTTTATTATGTATGCAGTTGTGATGAAGGAGGAGGAGGAGGAGGAAGAGGAGGTGGGTGTTGCACATGCCATAACACTGCTCTGCTGCGTGTGTGTGTGCAGAGCTAGACGCAGAGGAATGGTGTAAGCTGCTGTGCGTGGAGTGCCTGGGCAGCCGTCTCAACGACATCAGCCTGGGAGAGCCAGACCTGTTAGCAGCGGGTGTGCAGCGGGAGCAGAACGGTGAGTGCCCAATTAGTCCCTGTTAACACGGACAGCCATTCAGGGTCAATCTCTCTCACTCAGCTCGCCACCAAGCAGTTAGCCGCTGCAGTCCGGGTCTGTATGCGTTAAAGCAACTGAAACCTCAGAGGGTTAGGGGAGTGGAACCACCACTGTCCAATTAGGCCTGGCTAATAAGGGCCTTTTTTTTTTTTGTCAATATCGGAGTCTGAGTCCCCCGTTACAGTCTTTAGCTACTTTTGGCTCAGGATGGTTCACGCTCAGACTTCAGAGGTATGTTTGGATGTGTGTGTTGCAGGAAACCTGTGTGTGAGCACAGGTCACAGACTGTGGCTGGGGCTCTGTTCCAGGCCTAATGAGCAGTGCTGTGCATCACTGGCTTCCCTCATAATGAAGCTTGTCATAGAGATGGATGAGATTATGGCTCCGAAAGCCATGTGAAATAAATGTGCCTCCACATATTCCACTCACAGGAAATGGAAATGGAAACGGAGAGGAGACAACAGGGCTCTGCTATCACACCGAAGCTCATTCTCTGTGTAATTTGTAAGCTGGCGCAGGAAATCGAAAAGGCAACAGGCAAAGGACCAGTTTAAAGTTGTAAAAGGGCGAGTAATTGAAAAGAATCTGCCATCTTTTCAACCCATTTCATTTCACTGCAGCCGCAGAGCGAAATCGTACTCCTCAACATAACTCGGCTTCATTTATATTAGATATCAATACACACACTTTTTGATTTGGTCTGTGCTGGAGTGAACCAATTGAACTGTAACAGTACAAACACTCTCTCTCCCTTTTGTGTTTTCTAAATCTAACTGTGCAGTGTGTGTGTCCAAAGGTTTGGAGACAGACTGAACTCATACCTGGCTGCCGCCTCTGTGAGTGGATATAACAAAAGGCTTCGGCGTGCAATTTCAATTAGGAGCCCTCCCCGAACAGCACAGTCTGATAATTAGATCAGAGTTCATTTTCACTGTCCCTAAAAATACGCCACACCATGACATTGCTATTTTCTATCCACTGCAGATACAAGGGTTATTTTGAATCATTAAGCGTAATTAGAGAACTAATTTAGATTATGGATAAACACCCCCCCCCCCCCCCCCCCCCCCAAGACAGTTTGATGTGAATGGGCAGATTCAGCTCATTGATCCTTTATTTCAGTCTAGTTTGAACCACTGCAGCTGAAGTATGTTTATATTGTATCTGTAATAAACAGAAAACCACTTGGGATCATTGCTACATATAATCATTTCTAATATAATCAAAGAAATGTATGTTGTTTGCCAGCTAGCTAACATGTTGTGAGTTGATACGGTTTCTCCTATCAATGGTAATAGTCTAATGTGTTTTTGAAAGATTTATATAAGCATAAACGCCATGTTTAGCAGAGCAGCAGCTACTTAGACTTTTATGGTGCAACAACTCGCATTATATGGTCAATTCAAACTTTTTCTTTTCATTAAAGTAAATAACAATTACAGAACATGTCTCTTTGCGGATAAAATTCCTAATTTGTAGGACACTTGTGACCATTGGGATGAGACGGCAGGATTGTAAAAGCGTTTTCAAGACTTCAAGTGGACATTTTAGCACATTCAGAGATTTTTTTTCAACAACAAATTAAAAAACAGAGTAATTGTGGGAGATTTCACTCTTTCCAACAGATTTTTTTGTATTTTTTTTATACTTTTTTTCACAGCATTTCAATCTTCCATCTGCAACACTGTAAATGAGTGCCCTCTTTAGGGGTTAATTTGGCTTAACAAGGTTTTCTAGGACAGTTTGACAGTACAACACTCAGTGATTAAAAAAAGAGAGAGGAGAAAGTGGAAAGTGTTTCTTTTAGTTAAATTCCCTATTTCTTTAAACAAAAGTCACTTTATAATAGTTAAATTCAGAGCCAAACAATTAATATGACTCAGGAAAGACTCAGTTTTTAACCATAAAATGTTCTCAAATCCTTGAATGCAACATTTCAAAAGCCTGGAATGAAAAACAAAGAATTTAACAAAACCTTTTGAGAAGAACACTTTTTATTGGACCTAATTTTTTTAGTTTTACTATCACTTAATCCCCTGAAATGCTGTTTCTTTGGAACACTTTACCACTACATTTGAAGCTCCACAACTTGAGAACTCATCTATTTCAGCCTGCATATCCCCGTCACTGTTCTTAAAGTCCACTTTCTTGTTATTTGATGTTTTTTTTTGCAGCAGCAGCAGGTCTGATTTTATCTTTTGTCTCTCCTGAAAGCTATTTGTTGTCCATGTGTTGCACTAATCCTCACAGCTTCTTTAAAAACAAGGCTCTGTTGATTGGAGGGAACGCTGAACGCTTTCCCACAAAGAGCATTGAGAGAATAGACTACCCATGATAAAATATGGGAAACTTCAGCACAAAGCAAATGGATTAATCAAATGCCGAGATCTATATCAACCACACACTTTGAAATTTGGTCTATGAAAAGTTCTCTGGATAAATAAGAGAGTCATGGTTTAGAGGAATCTTGCCTTTTCCTCGTAACAATGTGACAGTCGATGTCTGTTGTTTTCTTTACAGGAAACTGGACTTGAAACTGGTATTATTGAAATGACTGTTTCATTTGAATGTAGAAAATATCAAATATGTACCTGTGTAGAGATGTCCAGTTTGTCCTTTTCATTCTGTGAGCTGCCACAGTTTGATTTGGTCCTCTGATAGTGAGGATAAGCGTCTCTGCTGTACAGGGCTGCACACATAACTAATCGACAAGACAAGCTCCATTTCTTGAATTGCTTGCATTTTTTCTGAAATATGATGGTTTGTTTTATAACCTCAGAAAGTAAGTAAAGTCCAACTTCTGCATCCCAGACAGTCGATATTATGGACTCGCAGAGCAGAAAAAAAAAAGATTGACTTTTTAAGAAATCATGTAGGCGTGCAGTAACTCCTTCTGTTTAATATGCAGCTGCACTCTCATATATTCACTGTATGTGGCTAACTTTTCATCAACCTTGTTGCTGTTCTAGAAATATGACTGAAGGCACAATTTACGGCTCTCCGATGAATGATACCTCCGGCCGAAACTGTGGTTCCAGTGAAATGTAATAACTTGCCATAAATTTCATTTGGAACTTCCAAAACTATCTGCATGGCTTAGTACCTCTAGAGGTCACTGAGGAATTTGTTCTTTATAAATTAAATGAACTGCGAGCTGAGCCGTGTGCCGTGAATCCCCCCAGAGCGCTTCAACGTCTACCTGATGCCCACGCCGAACCTGGACATCTACGGCGAGTGCACCATGCAGATCACCCACGAAAACATCTACCTGTGGGACATCCACAACGCCCGCCTCAAGCTCGTCATGTGGCCCCTCAGCTCCCTGCGCAGATACGGGCGAGACTCCACCTGGTTCACCTTCGAATCCGGAAGGTGTGTGTGTGTGTGTGTGTGATTGAAATGTCAGCTGTAGGAGACGGGGGGGGGGGGGGGTAAAAAAGTTAGTTTTGGAAATGTTATAAAAACTTTACAAAGCAGTTCTGGATATTCAAAAACATCCCAGGATATCAGCATTTGCCGCAGAGCCCTTCAGGCGATGATGTGACTGGTGTCTCTGTGAGTGTGTGTTGTTGCGCAGTGCATCTTCTCACGCATGTGTGTGCTTGACTTCAGTGGACTATCACAGCAACGTTCATTTCTCTTTTCTTTTCTTTCCCCCCCCTTTTTTTTTTTTTTTTTTTTGTAACCGAACATTCAACCGTTCGTATTTGTAAATCAGCTATCCGAGAGTGAGCATGATCAAAGTGTGTCTCTGTGTGTGTGTTCCTGGCGCAGGATGTGTGACACAGGAGAGGGTTTGTTCACGTTCCAGACGCGGGAGGGGGAGATGATCTACCAGCGGGTCCACTCGGCCACGCTGGCCATTGCCCAGCAGCATGAGAGGATGATGGAGGAGATGGAGAAGAGCTCCCAGGTACATTTGAACATTTTTTTTCTTGGAAGTTTTATCTCATATCCACAGCTGCACGTGATCAGGCCAACGATGGTATTCCTGTACTGGCAGCATTACGCCGAATAATGATTGCAAGTGTCAGCACAGCATTGTCTCACGAATAATTATTCAGTACTTTCTTACTGTGCGCCATTTGCATGCACCCTAAAAATATCCTGTTGCAGCTAATGCCAGAAGATCTTGGAGTCGGCAACAAAAGGCATCTTTAAACACACGCTTTAGCAAGTGTAATTTTTGTCTTGATTTCCCTCGTATTTCACTGGTGCCTTCGCCGCCTGTTTGATTTAGGTTGATCAAACAAGCATTTCATTGAGGCTGTTCACAGAATTATTTTTAGAAACCATGGAAAGCAAAGGCAATAAATCATGATTCACACACACACAAACAGAATTCATATATTCCCCTAGGTTAGCTGCCTGCTCTCTTCCGTTAAAGGGCTGTTTTGGCCTCGGAGCCCTCTGATACCCCCTCCTATGGTCTTGGCCTGTGTTCCCTCCTTCCATCACAACAGCCATCCATCCCTTCCTTCCTGCCTCTCCTCCTCCCTGCTATCATCTGTATTCTTTATTTATGTAGGCCTGCCTAGTGTTTGATGAGCCTTGACCATATGGCCGTGCTCCTGGACCCCACCATTTGGGAACATATCCAAATCCTGCTCAGCTCTATAAATCGTACGAATAGCTAAACAAAATTGACCGCTCATCTCGCAGAATGGGCGGAATAGCTTGTTTACCATCTGAGAGAGCTTTTTTTTTTCTTTTTTTTTTAAAGTCCATTAATGCGTTTCGTATATTTCAAGCTGTTTCCCCGGCCCTCACGCTGAGCTTTTAGTTTCCAAGTTAGAAAAAAAAAAAAAATCCGAAACACATCATCCAGTGGCAAAACAAAATCCCGAGTGACTCCTCATCTCTCCCATCAAACAGCCATTCAGAGTGGAGAGACGCCATTCAACCCACGATACGGCGGGCGCCTCGCAACTCTTTGTTTACTGACATACGCTAAGCAATTTCCCCTGTTGTAAGCGAAGCGCGAGTGACAGGAAAGTGAAAGACGCGACACGCTTCCTCTGCCTGTTTCAGATCCACTCCAGAGAGACGTTAACCAAGTCCATCTCCCTGCCGCGCAGCGCCTACTGGCAGCACATCACGCGTCAGACCAGCGTGGGGGATCTCTACAGTTACCAAGGTACAAACAAGAACTTGCTAATTGTCATATGTTCATTGTCGGTTTTTTTTTTTTTTTTGCCTGTGGAAAAAAAAAAAAAAGGAGTGAACAAACCAGAAAACAAAGTTGTGTAAATAAAATTATACACTGTTAATAGGTTTTTTTTTTTTTTTTTTAAAGATATTTGCAAAAGTTGCCAATATATTCCAACACTCGGAAAAAAAATTTTTCTATTCGTAGCTGACATTTTCTACACAGTGAGGTGGTTTAGAGGTTAACAAAATGAGCTGAAGGTTGCTGGTTTGATTCCCTGAACTGGTCATTGGTCCATTTAGCAAAACCCCTAAACCCACAGTTCCTTCAGGATGGCTTTAAATTTAGAAGATAAATCTCATTGTGTAAAAATGTCTTTCTCTCTTATTTTCTGTAAACAATTCACTTGGAAATGGCAGAAAACAATGAAGTTTTCATCTTGGGCCAGAAAATCTGTTTTCACTTGAAAATGTTATTTATGCGCTTAAACTCAGATCATTTAAACATCACATCCTCTTTTCTCCTGAAGAGTGATGGAGGAAAGGTGTGTTTACCTCTCAAGTCTCGACTCCCCCAACAAGTGAGAGCAGATTGTTATTTAGTTTAATGTTATCGTGGCAACAAAAAAAAAAAGTGAATCTGTTGAAATAATCTAATGAATGCACAAATGAAATATGGTCAGGTCTTAAACCAACTAACAATTAGAAGCAAATGCAATCTATTTTTCATCAGACTCACTATTCATTGCATTGTTCATAGTACATTATTGGGAAATTTGCTCTGTAACCCACCCAGGCTAATGATATCAACAAAAGCTAATTGGACCATTAGAGACTTATGATCCAGAATGGTTGATTTGCATGAGGCTAGAAAGTGTTGCAAAGTTATCTTCAAGAGTCTAGATATTCATCAGTCCGCAAACAAATCGAGTATAAATGGGAACAATTTCGTTTTCTGGTTCTCCCCCTGGAAATAAGCTCCAAACTGCAGACTGCTCAGCGAGGCAACAAAGAAACCCGGTGAAACAGATAAAAGTTTAAAGCAGCCTGTGGAGCTGGTAACATCAAGAGTAGGAATGTACTATTGGAGATTTTTCACTGCATGAATGAAGCATGCAGACACCTTTCTGTCTGAACCAGCAGGAATCTCAGCAGCCGGTCTGTCGGTACGAACCACACTGGAGAATCTTTAACTCCCCACATGTATCAAAGAGAAACCTTTCTTCAAGAGAAACCGGGGATTATTTTTGGCCGCACATACCCTGGTTTCTGGTTTGGCATTTTCCCTTCCTTGGACCACTTTACACTGAACACAGTTTTTGAGATGTTCTGACCCTCTTGCTTAACCATCAGAGTTTAAGTCCTTGTCAAACTCCCCCCAGTTTTTAAGCTTGCCAAGTTTTCCTGTTTGAAAGGCACCAACACTGAGGAGAAATTGTTTACTTGCTGTCTAATTTACCACTAACAGATGTCAAAGAGATAATTAGTTTTAATCGTCCAATTCTTTAGCTGCTAATTGGAATCTGAAGAGCTCCAAACAACACGAAAATATCAATCAAGCAGTGAAGCATGGCGGAGGGAGCATCACAGTTTGAAGCTGCCTTACTGTATGTTTGCTAAACAGCTCACGATTACTGTGTTTTCACAGGGAATATTCTCAATTTGCTACTTTTTTATTTAGTGATTGACTGATCAGAGCATCGGATTAGATTACATTACATTAGATTCAATTTAATTCAGAGGTTTTGTGCATGACTATTATTATATTACTATTATTGCTGTTGTGTACATTCAAACGCTAAGACACTCCTGAAGCACATGCCACCTACTTTTCTTTATAGGATAAGGTTTGCGTTTGGGCGGCTGCCCAGTTGAGGCTTAAGACTGGTTGTTGAAGCAGGACCACAAACATCAGAGTTAAATCTAGGCGACGGCTAACAGAGAGATAGTCAGCCTTGTGTGCAGCCCAGCAAGAGTCAAGACAGAATACACTTCCCTTAATATTACCTCAACAGCATCAAGATTTTTTTGGATGGAATACACACGATTTTTTTCTGAGGCAACGAATAAAAGTGACGTTAAAAAAAAGAACTGTCAGAATTACGGTTTGTTTTGAAATGGAAGAATGCACTGGTGTGTGAGTCTCCAAAAAATGCATTTCCCCCCCCCACCCCACAAATAAAAACTCAGCTCTGTGTGTTCTTTGTGTGTGAAAGCACCCTCTATGTACAGGTATATTTAAGGAGTAAGCTGTGTGTGTGTGTGTGTGTGTGTGTGTGTGTGTGTGTGTGTGTGTGTGTGTGTGTGTGTGTGTGTGTGTGTGTGTGTGTGTGCGTGTGCGTGCATTTATGTCTCGATGTGGACCAGAGGCAGAAAGGTGATTAGTGAGCTGATGCGATTACGCCCTGTCCATGGTATTAGTTGATTAGTAGACTTATCTGAGGATTACGGGCCTTTTGGCTTTCACTGATAGAGCGAAACAGAAAGCCGAGCAGAGATGAAAGTCTTTCTGACGTCATCATTTTCTTTTGAGAAGCTGAAAGCAGTTTTTTTTTTTATTATTATTATTATCATTTAATTGTGGGCTGATAAGCATAAAAGCAAAATGCATGTCTTCTTTTCCAAACATCAACATGTTTTTTTTTTGTTTTTTTTTCTAAACTTCTATACATGAAACAGAGAAACTTCTACTCGCGGGGGTCATTATTTCTAAGCCCACCCTCTGTAAAGTCTCCTTTTTAAACTCTTTCTCTCTAAACTCTGGTGAGCAGGGGAGCTTCTCTCTCATCCATCACCTTGGCATCTCCACCGGTCCTCCCACACTCTCTCCGTGCGTCTGTCCGTTTGGGAACGGCCCTCCACCTTCTTCCTGCTCATACACATTCAGCGCTGTCATTATCTCCCTTCCTTTCCCATGAATAAATTGAATGCATCAGTGTGTTGGAGGATGCGGCGATAGGTCTCGTCAGACAAGGAGGAGGACAAGGTGATTCTGGGGAGCGACGGGAGTTTAAGTCTTGTTGTGACACGAGATGTTTGGACTGTGAAAGGCATGTCGGAGGAGCTGGGCACACACCGGGGACCGCTGCTGCCTTTAACATGCCTGCGAGCCATTTTTAGATGGACTCAGCCATACGGCATTGATTCTTCCCCGGGAGACGGTCTCCACCTTGTTGGAGGTCGTTTGCATCTTATGCGGGCCCCTTTCCTCTGGGATCGATCCTCAAAATACCCTTTCATCACCCGACATGGTGTAGATTTGCTTGATTAAAGTAACTGTAAGGTTAATGACGGGCTCTTTCTGGTTGTTGGGCCACCGTTAGAGGACGGGCAGGGGTTTTAAAGAGGGGAACAGATCATCCTTTTTTTGTTCCTCCGCCCTCGCCACCTGCTGCAGATCCTTCCTGTTCTCCACTGTACAGCTGGAGGAGCGCACAGTGCAGCAGAAGGCCAGGAAGCTCTCCACTTCCAACAAATAGAAGTGAATCAGCATGAGATGAGAGAGCTTGTGTTACTATCTACATCCTAATGAATGAAGCTCTATTTAAAACCTACAACTATACAATACAGTCTTATATCACACTGATCTCTCTTGAATGCAGCATGTGGTACACATGCACAAAATCTAGTGCAGGGATTTTCAACTGATGGCCCGAGGACCGGAAGCGGCCATCGTCCTCATCCTTCATGGCCCGAGAGGCAATTTTCTAAAATTGAATACATTATTCTCCTAACAGGTTATGATAAAAGGGAAGTCATCGCAACCACATTTGAATCTCATTTCAATTATAAATGCACTGTCATTACTGTACAAAATTAAAATTTTCATAAAACAAGAAGCTATAATTCACTCAGATATATCCTGGCGGTAGAAGTGCTCCGTTAAAATTTGGAGATTGCATTTTTTTCTGGCTCTGCCGGTGATCAGCGTTGCCCATCCTCTGTAGCATCTCATGCCGCCAAGTCGTACTACCGTCTACTTCCTGCAGATGCAGAATGATATAATCATACATTAGCACCGCCAGCTACTCAGGAGATACCGAAATATCTTAACTTAATGTAGCAGAATGCATGCAAATGCAAGTCTGTTCAATGATTGGTCAATTTGATCAAATATGCATTAAAGATAATGGTAGTGAAGCCATTTAACCATTAATTGTAACCATTTATAGTTCAAAGTGTCCACTTTTTCAACACAAACTGCTTCTAAAATCATTTGATGTCATTTAATTATCATTAGTAGCTGGAACAAATCTTCTGGCTGAGTCGAATAGAGGTGAGAAAGCAGGTTTTCGGTCCATGCTGGCTGGCTGTGTTTGCTCCCTGGCTGGATCGCTGTGTGCATGATGAATATCCAATCAGCACAGTCAATTTGCTGAGTCATGCTCGGGTTGCTTTCAAATACCCTGCGGGTCCCGGGGAATAATTAAGGAACATAGTTTTCGCTCCCTGCTGAGGTTTGCTCACCTATTTGTTTATTTTGCCTCAGTTAACAGGGGACCTACCCGTGAAGTGAAGTAACTACTCCGTTTTAAATGATTTCACATCTGCTTTTTTACTTAGTCGGAAATTTCTCAGGAAGCACTTCCCAGAAGTCGTGTTTGCCTTAATTGAAAATAGTAATTGTCAATATGGTTTGTTTATGATAAAGTGGGAGATTTGGTGTTTTATCAGTTTGGAATCCAGCTTGTGTAACATCCAGCTCGGGTTTGGAGGGGGCAGAGCAGAGAGACATAAATTCACTTTCTTACCTAGAGGGAACAGCGAGCCGCCGATTAGCCTCAAACACATGAAAACTGCAGTTTTCAGAGAAAGCCTGAGGATGCAACACCACGGGAGCAACTTCTCTTCCTAATTCTCAAACTCTCAGGGATAAATAAGTGTTTTGAATCGAAGGGAAAGAAGCCACCAAGCCTGACTGGGACACAAACTGGGGGCTTCCTCACAGTGCAAACCACTGCACCACCGCGTTGCTCCGTCTTCTGGAAGAAACAAATATCTTCCCTTGTATGAATATTTAACCTTTAAGAGAAGGAAAGAAACCCAAGATAGATGTTCTAATCTACAGAAAATACAGTTTATATTAAAACAATGAATCTTCCACCGCTGTTCTTAATGCTATTCAGTCTTTTGCATTTCATCGAAGCTGCTGTGTTCTCCGGGTTTGCTGATGCCTTCAAATAAAGTGCACTTTCAAGTTTCGGACTTGCGAAAGCAAGGCGCCACGCCTGTCGGAAATGCTTCAATTACCAGCTCTAATATTGAAATGGAAAAAAGAGACGAGAAGACTTGTATTTTTTTTCCCCCTGTTCTCGTCTTCGTGTGATTTTTTTTGTCCCCCACTCTCTTCACCCTCCCTCACTCCGCGTTTCATTGTGCTGCACAGTTTAGTGTCGTAGCATTAGCAATTCTAATGAGATGGAGCGCTCTTCTTGGTTTTGATCGGCCGGGAGTGATACGGAGAGTGTTTTTTAAAGCGAGAGGCAGCTCGTATCAATGGCTCAGAGACAGCATGACAGAGGAACAGGCCGATAACGCCATCTTATCTGCAACAGGCAACACCGAGAGATGCAAAAAGTCAGTCCGATGAAAAATGTATTACAGCCAGGCGAAGCCGGCAGGGAAAGTTTTCAGAGGTCACCGTTATTTGACCTCAAAATTCATGTATAGTTTATGACTTTACAGCATTTTTTTCTTGTTTCTAAGCACAACTTTATCAGGAGTTTCTGGGAGATTCAGTCTGTTTCTCGGGTTACAGCTGCTACAGATGTCTTCTGTGTTGCCGCACCGTGGAGGAGAGAAGGTACACACAGGTGTGTGTGTGTGTGTGTGTGTGTGTGTGTGTTGTGTACCTGGATCCTCTTGTTGTCTCTGGGTGTGTGTGAGCGCCCCGACTGGCCGGTCCTGTCTGCTCCGGCCCAGCAGCTGCCACCCCGGGGCCAGATAGGATGACATGACCTTCCCTGGTAATGAAAAGGCACTGACAAATCACAGTCCGCTTCACACGGGGCCAGCAGCGAGGGAGGGAGGGAGGGCCGACGGCACACTCTGGCTCTGCGTCTGTCTTTATTATTTCGTTGCGTGGATGCTGGCGCGGTTCCGTCCAGAAGCGTGGCTCTCGTCATGAGGCCTGGCTCCACATGACAAACTCCGCTCGTTCAGTCTGCGCCGGGCTCCCTGCCTGCTTCTGCTTTCTCTCCTTTTCTTTTTTCCTCCTTAAATTGGCCTTGGTTGAGGAGAAGGATTGTCTTGGCAAAGATGTAAAAAACAGATATGGCTGGGTGCGCACCAGTCGTTTCAGCAATCTATTAAGTACAATATGAAGGGAAGAGAAAGTTTCCTCTTTTCTTTTCTTTTTTCTCACCTGCAGTACTTTTTCTCCCTCTCATGAAGTGAGCTGCAGTTAAAACCTTTTTTTTCCGGGGGGGAATCGTGGTGAAAAGGGAAGCCTTGCAGACAGAGGTGTGTATGTATGACTCACCTGTTATGGCTGGTACTGTTTTGGTCTCATCCTCACACACCCACACCGGCCCCTCAGTGTTTCCTCCCGCAAGCTGTTCTCCTCGCTCACACAGGAAAATGCCTTTTTTTTTGTTTCTTCCTTCACTAATGTATCATCTTTTCTCCCTCCCCCATTTTTTTTTTCTTTCTTTCTGTGGCTGAGACGCGCTCTCACACAGACATTTGACATTGATTGGCTGGGGCATGGTTTATATTCCGAGTCGTGGCGACTTGGCAGTGCAGAGAATCCCTTCTGTGGCATCCTGACTGGAGCTGCTGGCTACACACAGCCGACTGTGTGTGTGTGTGTGTGTAAGATCATTGCTCAATATCCTATGATTAAACTGCTTACCATCCTATTTACTGATAAGCATTTCAGCACAAACGACAGTATCAAAGATGATTTCTTTTCCAATTTTGCAAGCACGGCCCTGGAAGAGAACAATCACATTTTTATTTCTTAATCAAATTTCAATTAACCTCTGCAGAGGGATCGATCGGAAACGCCTGAACTATATCAATACGCAGCAACTTCTCCTGCAAAGCAATGTTAGCAGGTTCCACGTGTGCTGTGGGTTGAAGTTGATTACAGTGTTGGGGTTTTTGTTTTTTTGCACTTCCTGAAATATTGATCAGTGGCCCTGTCCTCCTTGTTTGGTGCATGATCAGCAGCCTTCCAGCCACTTTATCCTCGACCCACCTCTATGTGCACGTCTCCAAACAGCATCCTGATATATTATTAATGGTCTCAGAGCTGCACAAGAACAGTTCTCCACCCACAAGTATCCATTACTCCCTCTCGGTGCGTTTAACCAATATGAACTGCAGAACAAATTGGTCCAATTAATTTAAATTACGCTGGAGAGTGCGCAGGAGGGAGAGACGACAGCGGACACTCTAAGACAACGAGACGATGAAATGAAGCCGTTTACCTGAGACGAGACAAAGCTTTTACATCGCTTTAGTTGCCTTCGTACAGTTTATGGTTATTATATTTATGCTATCTGAGAACCGCCCACACCAGAAAGCTATGAAAGATTGTTTTACCTAATTGAAGCGGACCACAGTTATTTTAACACAAAGGCAGTAGCTAAGCAACAGCTGAACAATCGGTATTTTGTCAACATTGACACTGTTTCTATGTAATGGTCAGTTTCAGTAGAAACTACGGGAAGTTCTAGTTTGCAACAGTCTGAAAACAAAGAGATTTTTTTTCTTTTTGACACATTCATGTTTCTCTTTAGCCTGACATGCTTCCATTTTTTTGTCATATTGCTCTAAGATATGATGGCGTCTGGTTGTAGAAAGCCTTTTGTCTGACAGTAAAAGACGTAAAAGTCTATTCTAGATTTCCCAGGAGCGATGTGATCCGTCATTCAGACTCTCTGGTGATGGAGAAATTACATTCATCTGGTCAAAAAGTAACACATGTGAAGAGAAAGAGACAGAAAGTCTTTCTTCTTCTTCTCTCTGCAGGAAGTGGCCTGACCATGAGCTTCATCCCCCGAGCACAGACTTTCCCCAGCTTCCTGTCTGATGAGCCTGAGCACGAGGGCGGCAGCCAGCACCAGGAAGAAGCACCATCGCCCTCTAGTGGCCGTGCCTCGGGTTGCAGCCGGAGACCCCTTCAATGACAGAGGATTGCTGGAGCAACACTGGACACTTTACCCACCACTGTAGAGAGGATGTAGAAATATGTATAGTCACATGTGTAATATATGATTTCCCGAATAGTGTCAACTGTAGAGCGAGTGCTACCGTTTTATTTTTCCTCGTACGACGTGTGTCAGCAGAAGTAGCTTCCAAGATTGCACCAAAAATCCTTTGAGTGTAGTTTTCAAGTGTTTTATGTTGTCATTATCCTCTTAAAGCCGGCATGAGTTCCCCCGTTTTTCTTTCAAGCCGCTGCACTACACCGTAGAAAAGGTAGTTACGCGCCCAGTTCCCCCATAAAATCAATGTTTAAAGAAGATTTTTTTTGATGAAATCACATCAGGTTCCCACAATGTGCAGCCTCAGCAGCCCATTCAAGGGAAACTTCCCCCAGTTTTGACACACAATCCTCCCACACCTACTGCTCTCTCTCAAGACTGAAGTTGATCGATGCCTTACACGAAAACAGCGTGGCGTGCGGGGCGGTGGTGAATCAGCAAAAAGCCCTTAATCGTTACAAAAGGGAAGGAAAAAAAGTCATTCAGAAATGTGCTTCGGAGGATATCGGAGTGGACGTCATGTCAGAAATGATAAAATGCAACCTTCCTGCAGCCTCTGCTTTTAAACTGCCAACCCTTCCCTTTTCACTGGAGCGATTTGGGTTTAATAGCTTCCTGGAGCCTCACACACTGCTCCGATCTGATAACGGCTTCATTAGCGAAAGGCGCCAAGAGAGTGACCCGATGGAGCCAGATATGCAAAACAAGAGGCAAATCTGGCACCGTGGCAATAACATATCAGGCTGTTTTTCTCTTATCAAGCCAATACCGAATTCAATTCTGGGAATCTATTAAAACAGAGACAGGAAAAAGTCATTAGGAGACGAGCTTGACATTTTAAGAAATACACTCATTTGCAATCTTGCTGCGAGCTGGATGACAAACCGGAAACCCTCTCCTGTATATTTATGGTAAAAGCTCACTAATCTCTGCGTAAATATATGTGAATCGGCACCTGTAAAGCCACAACGTGCTAATTTCATTGTTTGGAATTGTTCGAAGAGGCACACTTGTTTTTTATTTTACTAAATTATGATCTTAACTTTTAACGTGACAAAGCGGAGTGTTCCCCAAAATAATTTCAGTTATTAGGATGTAGAACCGAGACAGACCTCACGCACACACACAGGAAGAACATGCAAACTCCACAGGCAGGATAGGAGACAGCATGTGCACGATGATGATTGTATTTGTAGAGATTTCGTGGAGTCTCACTTCACAATAATGGTGAGAAGAAGTAAATCAACCGAGGCCCTCCTCACGTTCTAATGAGAACTCATTCCTTCCATCCGTTCTGTGAACATGAGTCAAATGTTTCAGTGTACACGTGACCTCTGTGATTCCCCCCCCCCACCCACCCCGCTCCCCGTCGTCCTCCAGTAAGAAGTGCCTTCCGACACAGACCTCCAGAGTGTGAGCTCAAAGCCTCCACTCTGGGCTTTAAGTTTACTTTACTCCTCACTTCCAAGCAGCTTTTGAGAAGTCTCTCCTGTGATGTTGCAGATCCCGGCTGTAAAAATGTTTCTCCAAATACCGAGCGCAGCTCTTGTGACTGTCACCAGACTCCCATCCGGCTCTTAAACGTGCGCGAAAAGGCAGTTTGACGCGTCGGATTTTTGGAAAATGTATAATTTTCAAATCGAGACGCGACGGCAGCAAAATGAAAGGTTCTCCAACGACAATCACTTTCAGTCTCTTGTTTTAATGCGTCTCTTTGTTTATGTCTAGAAATACAGTAGACTTCCACAGAGAAGCACTCAACTCTTTGTGTTTGACGTAGATTTTCGCAGCTGTCACTTTGTTTAGTATTTATTGAAGAAGTCGTCGACCCGTTTATTAACTGGAGTCTCGTCGGTGAGTCTGTCTGACACGTCTGCCCTCATTTCCACCTCAGCTGTCTCCAGTTTTAGCCCAGATGTGGTTAATAAATGTTATTAATAATATCCCACATCACATTTACTGATGACAGAGGTTCCTGTTCTGTCCACCACGGTTTGTGTTCTGTTAGACTTTTATGTTCATAGCACTTTGAGTACACGAGTGTAGGACTGCAGTTTTCACTAAATGTACATATGTAATGTTTTTTGATGATTACAAAAAACAGACAATAATAATAAATTGAATGTTCTATCACATACCTGCATTTTCTTTACACAGACATGCTTATTTAATGCAGTTAAAGTAAAATACGGTCTTGCTGGAGCTTTAGAAGACTGATATTTCACTTAATAAAGTCAGATTCAGGTTAAAATAGTTTAGATATATATTAGTTTAAATTCAAAGTCAAAAGGCCAATGACATAACATTACCAATTATTTAATAAGTTACACTGATGCTAGTTATTATTTATTTGAAGTATCATTAAAAAAAAAAAAAAAAAAACTTGAAAATGTAATAACAGCATATGATAGATAAAAAGGAAGTTACTTTTTCATAGCCTTGGTCTGTTATTGGCACGAAAATTTGACCATTATTCAATTTTTAGCTGCAACATACTTTGTGTTTTCTTGACAGACAATACAAACAAGTTACAATCAGGCAATAATTACGTATACCCGCAGTTACAGCAATGGCAATATTTAGGAGAAACTGAGGAAATATAACAGTAATAAAAACTAGATGTGTCACGCCTGGATTAGGCTGGACTTTGGCAACTGTTTCCTAAAACACTTTTTTCAGATCTTCCCATAGAAATGCCAAATAGAGTGCAGCGACCAACAACCTGACGCCTACCAACAACGTCATTTTGGCCATTTTCAATGCAGAAAAAGCGAAACTGTTATAACTTGCCAATAGGAGAGAAGTGAATGTAGCAACACTAAAAATAAATAAATAAATAAATGTGAAGGTTTTGTGTAGTTTGAAAAATCTATACATTTTCTATACAATTTCACATGAAACTGTTCTGATTATTCTTTGAAGATATCAAAAATGTTTTTTTAGGTTTTGAAAAAACACTTTCAATGTACCCTTCTCGTTGTCATTTTAGTGGTGTGTGTGTGTGTGTGTGTGTGTGTGTGTGTCAGTCAACTGAGCCCACCGCCCTGCTGTAAAAGTTACAGTCCTGAACACTTTCATTTTACGGTAAGTTGTTTGATTTCCCCAAAGTTTTGAACCTGAACTCTCACACAACAGGAAACGCAGACATCAGGGGGGCTATGAGCCTGTTTTATTTTCACCACACAGATTCCGTCAACAGCCGCTGACGTCGGTTTCATTCTTGCAGCTCGCAGACGCAGCATCGCAGCCGTCGCCGCTGTGGCTTCCAGGGTCTGTCCGGCAGCAGCAGGACGAGAAAACCGCGGCAAAAACTTGCGACTCCAAACTAAATTGTCCCTTTATGCCGCACGTGCCTAGCTTGTCCGCATTTGTCTTGTTTCCTAGCGGAACAGGCCGCTTATCCATTACTGCCTCTGCCACTGCCTCCATTTCTATGGAGATAAACGAAGGAGATTACAGAGCAAACAGCTGCACAGGAAAAAAAAAAAAAAAAAAGGAAGTTTGCTGAAGTTTACATACAGATGACTTTCATATTTAAAGAAGGGGGTGAAAAACAACAACAACAACAAACTCATAAACACACAAAGCATGAGGATTATCTATCTGGAGTTCGTTCTAAGAGGAGCGGGCTCAGACTGGGAGCCCACCGGGGGGAGAGGCTCCAGTCTCGAGGGGCGCGGCGCCACTGAGCGGCTGCTTTTCATCCCTGTTAGATGATTAGACGCCATTGTCAGGCTCTGAATGGAGACCAGGGAGGATGAAAGTGAAAAAGAGGGGCAATTACACAGGCTTTTGTCAGTGGTTTTAACTTGGGAGGGGTTATGGGAGTGAAAGGCATGATTAGACGGGCTTTTTGTCTTGCTCCTCCGCGAGGATCTTACTGTCAAATGATGTGACAAAACAAATGTTTCCTCGGCACGAACTGCATTCAGTGAGTGGGAACACGGAAGGACCCCGACAAATCTGTCGACTTCAGACAAGAGAACCGATCTGGAATCTGCTCTGAGGACAGGTGACGTTACGTTTTGTACGTTCTCTTGTGGTGGCGTTTGGGTTTGGCCGATCGCACGCTCGGCAGGTTGGCGTAGATGGGACACTCTTCCCTCTGCCTGGACTTGGGTGCGACCTCGGGGTACCTCGGCATGTTCTCATAGGGGTTCGGCTGTGAGGAAGGCGGCAGGCGTTAGTGGCTGTTAGGGCGTTAATGTATGAGATGCATCGGCAGCCTGACAAATCGTGAAATAACAACCTTGAAATGACCACAATCTCAAAACTATCTAACAAATCTAAACTATCTGATTAGTAACTATCTGGTTAATTTGGAGCAGCCTTAGTCTGGTGAGCATAAATTCCAAGGAGTGGGGTTACCTGGTGAAGAGGACTGCTGGACCAAGCAAGATTAATAGTCAAGTCTCACAGCTTTGTAATGGAGTGCGTGTCTGATCAGCAGGTAAGGGAGCGCCTTAAAAGAGTCCAGGGTGAAAACCAGAGTGGAGACCAGGAATAAAGCAATGCCTACCTGTCTCTGGGACGGGTGCAGTTTGACTCTGTACTCCTCCCTCCTGTTCTTCTTTCTGTCACAGCAAAACAAAGCAGGTGAATGCTTCAATAACAACGTTTACAGAGACACATTAGAGTGCAAAAAAGTCTTCTTCATTGTGATATTTTACTTGATAACCATTTTTAGGGTAAGTCACAAAACATTCAGAAAAGAAAACTAAATAAAAGGAGGTTGGGTAGGTGCCAAGGATTAAAACAGTGAATTTGAAGGAGAGAAAACAGAGGGTTACCTGCGTCTCACTGCTAGTATGAGAATGACGGTGAGAAGCAGGAGTCCAGCGGCTCCCGCCCCGATGTAAATATACATCATGTATAACGACAGGCTGAACCCATCTGGAGAGAGAACGACGGGATTGGAAACCAACAGAACGCTGTGATTATATTTGTGTTGAAGAATTTTTTTAACCTGCGTCACATCGTAGTCGTCTTAAAGCGTGCAGCACAAAAACACCCACATACGCCCTCGCAGTCAGAAACAAGCCACAGAGCTTTGTGGTTTTAACAGTTTTGTCACGTCTACATGACAATGAAACCTCAATGCTCTTCTCTTCTTACGATTGTATTATGGACCGTAGATCACATTTCCTTTCCATGAATCTCTCCATGCTTGACAAACAGTTCGCCTTCCTGTGGGTTTGTACCTGCAGCCGTGACGGTGAGCTGCACCGTGTTGATCTGCACCCCGGTGTCGGTGTTGAAGGTGCAGCGGTAGAAGCCGGCGTCGTCCCGGGACACGTCGCTCAGCTGCAGGCTGATGTCCAGGCTGTCGGCGCACTGCACCCTGCCCCTGTCGCTGTCGCTGTAGTCCTCGCTCACCAGGCCGCCGTCCACCTTCTTGCACACCCCGATGATGTCCCACGGCCGGCCGGCCAGCCTCCTCTCCAGGACCACCTGGGACACGCTGCCGTTGTGCCGGTGGTTGCAGTTGACGGTCAGGTTGGCGCCCTGCTCCGCCCGCAGCTCCGTGTCGGCCACGGTCACCTCGGGGTCGGGCGGCGACTCGGTGAGGTCGTCGTCAGGATTTTCGTTTTCGTCGTCATCTACCGGAGGTTCGTCTGCGGACGCAGGACAGAGCTGGTCAAACACACTGAACAACATCCTGAGACGTCTCAGCTGCTCCTCTGAGGGTCTTTACCTAAATCCTCCACCTGGACCGTCCTGGTCCAGGGTCCCTGAGGGAAGGTCTGCACAGAGCAGTGGTACACCCCGATGTCCCGGTGGGTGACGTTCCTCATGGAAATGCTCCCGTCCATCGCCGTGCTCTTCAGGAACTCCACCCGGTCCCGGTACAGGTGGGGGAAGTTGACTCCGTACTCGGGGTGGTAAACGGCCATGGGATTCCTGTCAGGCTCTTTGGTCCAGGACACCATGCTGAGGTTCCCCTTCCAGGGACACAAGCAGTCCAACACCATCCCCTCCTCCAGCCGCACCGTGGCCACTTCTTTATCCTGGACAGCCACTACACACACGCACACACACACACACACACACACAGCAGCTATCAGCTGAACAGGAAAAACACCACTAACTACATCCATTTTTTAGCGTTTTTATAAATGATCTCAGAATGATTACTCAAAAAAAAAAAACCAACATGTTTTTCTCCTGAATCTCTCCCACTTGAAGACTACATCCATTCACGGTTTTAAGGCTGTCCCTGGGGGTAAAGGGAATTAGGCTAATTTGAGCCGGTACACATAAACACAGCTGACAATAGCAGATGATCAAGCTTCCAAGTTTTCAAAGGCTTTTTATCTGAGCTGAATGACAACTCATTTCCAGTCTAGAGAAGCTCTTGGGAGAGCTCCGGCAGGTTTGGAATAATAACGCCTCACAAAACACCCTTTTTTTTTTAAAAAAAAAGGTTGTACCATCTAGCAAGACTAAAATCAGGATTTTAGTTCCCGAGCTTTTACTAAAGATCACAAACTAATTAAAATATTTGTTTTTATGCCTGCAGAGCACAACATCCGGATTGCCAAATGACATTTCAAGAAGTAGGAAAAACTTAGAAAAGAGTGTAGATCCTACCTTTAAGAAGAGGAAGAAAGATGAGTACCACGAAGTACCAGTATTCCTTTTGTACAGCTTCCATCTTGCCCCACTGAGGCAGAATGAAAGCTGCATTGATGAGACGAGTGGAGAGGCGCATGAGCTGCACTTCCTGCTCGCTCTCCGGCTACAGAGGAACACTTAAGCTACTGGGGCGACACTTCATGGTGGCTCACAGCGAGCTGCATCCACACAGAGGGGGCATTTTATCGCAGGGGGCAGAAGGGGTAGGGTGGAGGAGGGCAGGACGACGACACAACGCTGATGTAAGATTTTACACCTAACTTAAAATAAAAGGTCACAAAAAGCTGTGTTCAAACCCGCGCTGGTGTTTTACAGGAATAACTACAACAACACTCACATCCAATGCATCTAAAATACTTTATTTTTCACATAAAATCACTATTATTTGATACATATATATAAAAAAAAGAGATAATAAACAAGCATAAATAAAGTCAGGTTCAGGAATTAAGGAGCTGGGAAAGGTTTTCAAGGCACTTCAGGAGGTAGCTGATTGTAGGTTCCTGCTTTTCTGCATCTGCAGAGCAGAGAAGAACGAAACAGTTGTTACACAAGAAGAAGAAAAATAACCTTTGTGTTCAGCAACAGAAGCAGGAAACATCCTGCTGTGTTTTCAAGTGAGGAAGCAGATACCTCTTTTAGAGATGGCATGTGCTTCTTCAATCCTCAGTCGAACAGAAGGACACTTTAATGTCGTCTTGGCCTTTCGAGAGGGAAAGCAGAGGTGAGTTTTATGAAGTGATGAAGAAACACCGACCTGTCCTAGAATCCCAAACTGGAGCAGAAAGTAGACAACCCAGTTTTTTCTACTCTAGTGGGGACCGAAATCTGACTGCACACTAACAATAAACCGGCCTCCACGGGGAGAACAAAAACAGATGTGCTGATGGTGGGAATGACGGAGAACAATCAATGCATTTTCTGGTAAAAACATGTTTTCAAGTCAGGCTTTGGTTCAGGTTGGGTCAATAAATATATGATGGATTAATCAATAGCTTAAAAACACGATAATTATATATTTCTATACAATCAAATACATCATTTTTCGCTAAAAGGCCTATTGTAACATCCAGGGTTAGGTTATGGCAGACGCTTTAGTGAAGTGTGTGTGCGCGTATGTGTGTGTGTGTGTGTGTGTGTGTGTGTGTGTACCCTCTGGTTGTTATGGAGCAAAGCCCAGAGTGCTGAAGCTCCCATGCAGCGGGTTTCCGTCTCTTTACTTTCCAGACAGCCCAGTAGTGCCTTCATGGCTTTACCTGGAGAGGAAAACAAACTGGTTTCAATCAACCGTTCCTCTGATCCGAGACTTGTGTCTTGATCGGGACCATGAGACATTTAATGCGCCAAAGTTCTGAACTCTGGAGTCACAGGTTAACCGGAAACCTGCAGAATTGCTCCAGATCGAGTCAAATGACTGTGATATGCGAATGTAGAGCAACTGATGAACATGTTGAGCAGCGGCGTTGTTTGGAGACTGTTTCTAAATTTCACTTTGATCGATTCACTTTACGACACTTGAAAAGGTCACAAAACCGTGGGTTTCCTGATAAAATGACTGTATTCTCTGTTTCAGACTGTTACAGTTGAAATGTGATCAGACGCCAACATTTTTTTCATTTCCTGTACATCTGTGGATCGAGATCTTATAGTATCCACTGCATGTGCAAAGAAGTGTGATCTTTCCACAGGAAACTCAGAATGCTTCACATGAAGCGAGGGCCTGATGTCTCTGAAGCAGGGACCCGATCTGTCTCTTGTGGTCTTCAAGTTCCTCTTTCAGCCCGTTTTAGAAACACTCATCTTCTCAAAGTCTCTAAGTATCTGCTGTAGACAACATGTACGTAAAATGTGATCCTGGTTAAGTCATCTGGATCAGTTCTTACAGCGTAAACCTGTGAAATGTTCAAGTTTCTCCATCTGTATTTGCTTCTACTACTTGCCTGAACTACGTGCTCGCGAACTGAACTATCTGGACTCATTAAAACGGACTGAAAGCGGTTAAAAGCCAGAAGTCTGGCTGCTCATGTTCAAATGGTTTACTGGCAACCCTCTGGCAACACGGCCAAGTTTCTGTTGGACTGTTTGATGGTTAGCTTGACGCATCGGTGGATATCTTCAGGGCAACCCTGGAAGGGATCAGCTGGAAGAACATCATCATCACTGGCAGATTTCTTCAGTTTTATGGCTAGAATGGAAGCAGACATTCTGTACTGCAGCTTTAATTGCTGCAGAGATACGTGTTTTCTTCCCCTCTATCGTAGATAAGCGACATGAAGCTGGTTGCCGATGCAACTAATCAGTCTTAACTTTCAGCAGGAACGCCGCCACACGCGGCACGCACCGTGCCCTTGTGGTCTGTGGATTTTCCAGAAGCAAAACAAAAAGATTTGGGGAGAAGCTTTAGCTGTGCAAAAGGATTATTCAGTGGATCCGAAAAACACTGGCGAATTTGCATTGTTTTTACTTCCCTTTGTTTTGGTTTTTTTTTTGGACTCTGACACTTTCACGTCCCTGAGCGACGGGAGTAAATTCAACCCCGGCGGCTTCCCTTGCCTACCGTTGGCAACGATGTGTGACTTGTTGGCAGGGCCGAAGCAGAGGTTGTGAAGGGCGAGCAGTGCGTGCCGCCGGTGCGGTGCCAAGACCGCCAGCAGCTCCAGGGCTCCGGTCACCCTCAGGATGCTCTGCTGGCCGTCCTCCGCCGAGGAGAGGCTGACCAGCAGCTTCAGCCACAGGCTCAGGAGGCTCCCGCCGCCTGCGGCGGAGGACGACTTCGCGGCAGCCGCCTTCGGGACCGGGACTGACAGGAAGGCCTGCAGGAAGTTATTCTGAAAATATCCCAAAAAGAGATCATAGGGGACAAAAAAAACGAGTGTATCACAATAAAACGGGACTAGAAAATATTGTATTCGTTGAAAAACATGTGAAACGTACCCTTTGCAGGAGGCATCGACACTCCCGGGACATGGCCAGGTTGGCCAGGAGAGAAAAGGAGAGACTCTGGATGGGGCTGCTGTCTGGAGCAAGTCCCGAGCTCAGCTTCAAGACGCAGTGCATCAGAGAGCTGCTGAGCGAGCCTTTGGATCCGGGGACGACAGCAGGACCGGCGCCACACAGAGAGCTGCATGCTGGAGACAACAAAACGAGGGGGGAAAAAAATATGGATTCGTGACTTTGATAACATGTGTGAGTCAATAAAACAGCTGCATTATATATAGCGCATCCAAAAGTTCAATCCAGTGTAACTTACAGCTGCTATTATCCACAGTAAAATCGGCCCTTAGTTTCGGTGAGCGCTGTAGTGTTCTTAAAACGGTTCACATATCAAAGACAGTGAAACATCATTTCTCGGGCTGCTGAAGCTGCTCGCTGCTCACTGTTTATCTTGAGGCTCGCCGGCCAGCAGCGCCAGTGACCACAAAAATAAAGAACGGGCCGTCGGACTGCACGGCTGTCTGCCCACTAAACCAAAACATCTTCTGCACGGCGAGCTTATTTGGAGGGGAGAGATGGAACTCCTCCACAAAGGAGGAGTATAATGACTTTACAGAGGACAATAATGGAGGAATAAGCAAACCAGAGCTAGGCTGGAAAACAATAATCAAGGAGCAGGAAGAGCGGCGTGACGAATAGGACAACTTTCAAACATCTAAGACAGTGTTTCATCTTCTCACCGGCTTTTAATCTTCATTTGGGATGGAAAAAAAAAAAAAGGAGTGTGAAGAATGATGACAGCCGTGCTCTCCTGACTCGGGAAGGGAGGGAAATGATCTCGCCTTAGGCTATGGCTACAATTTATTCCACTACAAGGCCGCTCAGAAATGTAAACCCTAATAGATATCCGCATGCAGATGAAATATCTGCGCCGGCGCCGCATTAACGTCAGGATAACTGACATGACTAATTGCCGCGGCCGCAGATTACATACCAAACACAGAAATTAACAAGCTTAAGTCAGACAGCGCCGGCAAGACATAGTCGGGCGCTGATTGATGCTGCTCATTGGACAACACGACAGCTTGTTGGTTACACTAATCCAGAAATGAGAACATTCAGCAAGAGGCGAATGCTGCCGTTAGCCTGAGGTTATCTCAATACCTGTCAAGAAAGCCGCTGGATTTAGAACTTGATGAGGAGGCCTCCTTCATAATGTATCTATTTCTTTGACGCATGGGGGAAAAAGAAAAATCTCTCCGATCAATTACTTTACAAGCGTGCAACATACAGGACAAATCATCCCACATTAAGTGTGGGAGAAAAAAATAAAACTACTTCATTTGTTTTAGTTTCAGTGCGTCTGTGGGAGGAAAGGTTCTGGAGCTGCTACAAAAATATCTGTGGAGAATCTGTGTGGCATAGATGAAAACAACAATCTGACTTGAACCAGCAGCGCTAACAAAGCTTTGGATGAAGGTGGTAGACTGGAGATGAAAGATTCAGGAGAAACGTGGCGGTCTCGGGAGAGCCAGCGGTAGCCGGAGGGTGTGTGGTGTAATACTAAGCCCGGCTGCATGCAGCCTGAACACAACCTGCTGTTCGGTTAACCTTTAGGGAAATGCTGTGCCCGACTTCACTGATTTCTGGCGCCTTGCCGCGCGAGCTTATAGCGGGGTTTAACGCCAGTGAGTTTAGATCAGAGTGTGCGCACGCACCTACCCAGGAACCCCTGCCAATCAAATGGATTTCAGATATAGAAACACTGGCACTGTCTCTCTCTCTCACACACACACGCGCACACTATCTCAGAGATCTTCATGACTGTTGCGCAAAAAAACTTGATGAAACGGATTTGCATTGCACAACCCAGCCAGTAACACGTGCACGCACACAAACAAACAAACAGATCAAAGGGAACCATGAGCTGTTTATCAAAGTCACACTCCCCTTCTGTTTCCTCCTCATGAATCTCGCCTTCTCTCTACTCCAAAAAAAAAAAAAAAAAGTTGTTTTTAGTGTCCCACATACACACTTGCTACTTGGAATACAAATATCCCGGGCAACACAAGAGTCGCGCTGTTCCTCCTAAATAATCTCCCACTGGTCTGAAACCGGTTGCCATACATACAGAGAGACAGCCACGCCGCCTGATCTCCCACCGCTGACACTGTGCCCATTGTGAGTGACAGGCGAGCGGGCGCCGGCCTTATACAGTGAGAAACAATGTTGTTCAGTGGTCATTGGCGCGCACAATGGGACTCTTAGTGCGGAGTGTGTATGACTCAGTCCGAATGCTAACTGCAGACAGATGCGATGGGCCGGCACGGGCCAGGCACAATGCCTGTGCAAACATACAAACATACAGACTGACAAAGCACACACACACACACACACACACGCACACACGTATACAGACCCGTTGTGCAGTTGGCCGTATAGACACACAGCAGCTCCAGCACCGCCTCCATCGTGGGGTCGTCCAGCAGGAGCCAGGGCCAGAGAGCATAGAGTGCCAGTGTTAGGCGGGCATCTGTGGCTACCACCTACACACACACACACACACAAATTGGTTATACACGCAGGCAACACTTCCAAGCCCACATACAGGCATGCGCGGGATAATAGATGCACATGTGGTAATAACATACATTAGAGATTACTTGAGTTATCCACCAACACCCACACAGATGGCAGGAATGGACATAAAATGTCTCAATGTTGTGCTTAGTGTGGAATCGTGTAATGGCAGGGTAAACGCGGGTGTGGAGCCTTGCTGGGTTTTTAGTCCAAAGTAAACCACCAGTGACTGAAAGGCCACTTAGAAAATGAAAGCTAGCCAGTATGTTCCGTGAGTAATGACATTACAGGGTTTAAGATGCGAAGCTTGCTGGGATGTTAGCAGGGCGGCGCACATTCGGGCGATTCTCATTTACAGGCGCAGCGCTGTGACGCCGAGGCTCCATTAAAAACCAAATAGCAGTGGGAAATCAAAAGGCAGACGCCGAGGCTCACTTTGCATTCATCGTTGAGGTAGAGAGCACTCCGCAGGATCTCCGCGGTCAGCTTGACTTCCTTTAGATGGCCCTCTTCCTGATGACATGAAAAACAAAACCACGACCGACATATTGAACAGTTCCAGGTTAAAAACGCACTGAACTGCTCTCATCAAACACTTGACAAAAAACAAGGAGAGCATGTCGAGCCGAGCACTGCACATCCAGAAGATTTATCCATGAACACATTGAATTTGGTTTGTTTTTCTCTTCAGAGGTGCCCGGGACTGGAAAGTTCCAGCAAGTCTCCGCTCACCTTTTTGCGGTGAGAAGCTTTGCCGGGTCGAACTGACTCCAGTTGGAGCTGGGAATAGGTTTGCTTCATTTGCTCCACGCAGCTGTCAATCAAACCAGCTAGAAGACGAGAAAAGAACAGATTTACAGCCGAAGTGAAACAGATTTAATTCGGTTACTTCAGGATTTATTGGCTAATCGAAAAGACAAAAGTTTGAAAATGAATCAACCAAACATTATGGTGTCGTTCAACCAATTTCATTTCCCAATAAGGTGAATAACATAGTTTTACTAGCAAATCTTGACCTTGCTGTTTCTGTTTACACTGCCACAAGTTGTAAATTATCTCAAAGGACACTGGCCTCACCCTGTGTAAAGCACTGCTGTAAACCACAGAACTCACCTTTGGCTGCGTAGTTCTGAGCTGGCTGACTGCAGGCTAACAGCGTCATCAGAGCTCTGGCCGTGTGCTTCTTCAGAGGGTCCTGAAGCGTCCTCCTCTCAAAACTCTGTGATCAATCAACACAGGCATACAATCCATAAATCTAATGGAGAATTATAATATAAACACTGCATGTATCTGCATTTAGCAGGGATTTGATTTTATGTTTTACAGCTGTAGCATTTTTATTGTATTGTCTAATAACAATAATATTCTCCAACGGGACTTCTGTCCGCCCGCCTACCTGCAGCAGCAGCTCACAGAGTCCGCCGGCTGGGGAGCCATTTAGGATGTCTGACAGGTGAGAGGTGGCCGCTTTACAGTCTGAGGTTCCGGCCTCCGGACTTCGATTCTTAGTCTCCTCTGTGAAAATCGTGCAGAGGAACTGCAGCGCCGCTGTTTGCAGACGAGGGTCTGTAAGCCTCTCGTTCACGCACACTGATAATGTTCCTGTAGGGAAAAAAAAACAAAAACAAAAAAAACAATGAAAGAGTGAGATTGGAGCAAAATAGCTTTCTTTAAATGGATGACACTGAAAGGCGCACTGAATCACAGTGAGACAAAATGGCAAATCCATAGCTGGAACCTAGTGACAGCTGGGGGTTCGTTCATGACTGAGGGAGTAGGCGCTGGCGGGGAACACACTAATCATCTGAATGTGCATGCAGACACCCAGATACCACAAGCATGTGCTCGCAAACAAAAAAAATCCACGCACAAAGGTTCAGCATTCATCTTTTACTGGACTCATCAGACTCCCCCTGCTGCGTCATTAATCACAGAGGAAGATGAGTGGGAGGAGTGGAGGTAGAATGAGGACAGGAGGCAATTATCCTATGCTAGCATCTGTTCAGTAAACTTAATACAAACAACAATGATGCACGGAGCATGTGAAGATGATAGGATTTGTTCAGACTTTACTTAATACTGCACAATTATACGGAAAATGCTAATCCTGATTATTCTGCCACTTACCGCAATCAGTATAATTACCTCCATCATGGTTATCAGTATTTTATAATGTTAGGCTTCATTTCATCAACAACAAATCTTGTGTATTGAACTTAATGAAATTCAGAAATGTCAGAAAAATGACAATGATTTACGACTGCATGGTGGGAAAATTGATCCGTAACCCAGGATTACGCAACTAATTCTTCAGTCCAAACCAAAATAATTACTTTTGTCACTTTTACACACTGGCGGAGCAGAGATTCTGTGTACCTGCAAATGTCCGCCAGCGCTTCCCCAGCGCAGCAGAGACAGATGGGTGCGCTGCTGAGCCGTCCCTCTTCACCACAGTAGCCAGGAGCGTAAACACGTCTGCCCAGCACACACAGACCACGTCCCGGGTACCTGCGTCTGAGGAGGGAGAGAGTGAGTCACGGCACGAGACGGCCAAGAAGCCACACTCAGATCGCAACGTGATGAAGCACAGCGGCTGCATGCGAGAGGTTTTCAAAGCAATTCTGAGACCATTTCTATCAATTCATCGATCTTATATACCACGTTATCTCATTTAAGGCTCATGTGTGCATAGAGATCATGTGCAAACTCCCCCTAGACAGGCTGCCAACTGGACTTCTTTCATAAAGTTCTGACCTAATCCTGTGACATCCAGCATGAGCGCAGCCACCAGAGTGGACAACAGCTGTTTGAAGGAGTCCATCTGGCCAATCAGGTCCTCACTCGCAGTCGCACATGACTGCAACAGTTTGCAGAAGCTGGACAGGAACCGGAGCAAGGTGACAAACTACAAGAGAACCACAAAGACAGTGACTGGACTGGAATACATTCGAGCAAGCATGTACAGAGAAGGTGAACGTGATGAAAAAATGCAGTAAAATAAACAACAAAAACATCAGAGAACTTTGAGGATGAGCTTGTTGAGGATTCCGAACATGTCTGGAGGTGAGCTCAGATCCCCTCGACGGCGCTGAACTGTTCGAGCCCAAACCTTCTGTGGTAAGTCATAAGAACAACACTTAAAAAAAAAAAAAAAAAAAAAAAACATCCTCATGTTCCTCACCTGACTCCTGATGTCCTCTCTTTCTCCAGGAAGGACCGTGGGGGTCTTCAGTTCAGTCAGACATCTCTCAAAGAGCCGCACATCCACCAGACTGAGGAGGGAAACAGACAGGATGGGAAAACGTGTCTCTTTATCAGTGTTGAGCTGCAGGAGATATGTCAGGAATAATTCTCTATTGAACAAAATATCTAAACTTTACATCAATAATCATTCCATATTTATATTCTAAAAACAGATCATTCGTCCTCACAATTCTGAATCATTCTCTATTCTTTAACCCTTATTCATGGAAAAGCCCATATTTGGTCACTTCGTCCATCTCTTTCAATGGTAAATAAAAGAGAAGTGTTGGGTATTTTTAATATTTCTCATAAAACCAGGATCATTCACCTAAGCTTCTTCTATTCCCAGTTAGTGGAGCTGAGTCTAGTGTACTTTAGTAAAACATACTTTTATGTATGATAAACTCATTTAGAGGACTTTTAAATTAGAGTGAAATATGCTTTCCCAGAGATTAAATTTAATTCATCCGACTAATCTGAGGGGAGACTGAAGTAGATGATTTTATGCCACAAGCAGGAGAAGTGGCGAGGTAATCATAAGCACACGGAGCACGTGGCGTCCTACCTGGCCAAGGCCTGGAGGAGCTGGTTATGTCGGATGGCGCTGAGGGTGAAATCTGGCAGGATCGCCAGCAGGTTGGTCAGCAGTCCGCAGTGGGCAGTCAGGAGGTCTGGAGTTACTATGACAACATGTTCCACGGCTGAGGGCTCGCCCTGCCGGGAGTCCTGCGAGGTGACCGAGCTGCTGGTGTCTGTATCGCTCTGGCCTGGGACACACATCAATGAGACTTCTAACGGAGAAATCTGACCAGCGGTTCACACACACACACAGCGCCAAACCCAGTTAAAACACCAGAGAACAGTGGTTTTCTTTGCAGACTATATATTCAAGGAACCAAAAAGTACACTAATGTTGGGAACGGCTTTAGTTTATAATTGTCTTGACCACACTGAGGTTTCCACTGGAAAACAATATGAAGATTTATGTGGCGTGAAGGACTGAACAAACAGGATTAGCGAGGCTGTGAACGCACATGTGCACACAGTCGTACACACAGACGGCTCTCTCTCGTTTTACCTTGAGCCATCAGCCTGCTGGTAGGAGTGTTTTCCACGATGCTTGCTGGCGAGGGAGCCTTCGGGCTGTGTGGCCCTGAACCTCTTATCTTTAATGAACAACATGGAGATGTGAGGACACGTTTGACTTAATGCAGCTGTTGCGCATAAACAGAAACGTACGATACTGTTGCTGACCACGGTAATGGAGGTAGAGAAGGAGCTGGAGGATCTGCTGGAGTTAACAACAGGCGCCGGTGGGTCGCATCTCCAAAACTGCAGAGAGTCCTCAGAAGCTATCCGATGTGACACAATGTAACAGAAAAATGTTTATGCATTTTACTGTGTTGTAATCTATCACGGAGATGTAATTAAGCAGACATGTGAGTCAGAGCTTACCCGCTGAGGAGCTCTCCTGTGGACTGGGGCCGCTGCTAGCGCCAGCACCGGGCTGGAGGTGGAAGGCATATCTGCCACGGTAACAGCTGGAGGCGGACTGAGCCACATGCTGGAAATAATGATAGTGGTAGAGCAGAGCCTGCAGAGCTGGGAGGCCCACCAAAGACACACCAGACACCTCATCATGGACGCACGGGTGCTGGAAGAGAAGACGGTGGACGTAAAGCAGAAGCAGAGGGAAATGAAAATCACAGTTAATATGAAGGGAATCTTACAGATGAAGAGAGAAGACGTTGTGGTAGTTATATAAAACATTATTCATTTCACAAATGTGACTTGATACGTACAGGATGACATTTTGTGTCCTAGTTTTGATTTACTTTTAAACAGGCCCTGCAGAGTCTTAAAGTTTACATGTTTTGATGATCTCTTTCCACACTGCCTGTTTTGCACCTTTTATCTACATCAGGTTTACAAAATCACAAGCCTTCAGTTAGACGGAAAAGCATTTCTGCTTTTGACATGTCGCTCCGTTTGCAGGTGTAAACCTGTTTATTTTAAATGAGAGCGCTACATGCCTACACTTCAGTGCAGTTTCGATTTTCACCAGCAGCCCTGGCCTGAACCCTGCAGGGCTCGACGAGAGAGGAGAGGAGGGATCGGAATGGAAAAGAGGGACAGAGAGGGGATATAAACAGAAAGATGGGGGGGGGAGAGAGAGAGAAAGCGGTTCATGGTCTATAAAAGCTTTTTAACTGGCTGGCAGATCTGCTGACCTGCCAGTGGGAGTCCTTGGCCTCCTCTGTGTTGGCAGGCATTGGCATCACCAGCAAGTTCTGCAGGATAAATGCAGCCTAGACACACACACAGACACACATACACACACATACACACAGTCAACTTACACTGCATCAGCAACAGTGCCATCTGCCTGTATTTGGCGAGTAATACAAAGAAGTCCTTCCTCGTTTTCTGACCATTGATCAGATGAAAACGAAATGTGCTTTTGCTTTCACGATTTAATATTTGGTGAATCAGTGTCAAATCCTGAAATTCATTTTGGAACAGAAAAACAGCAGTAGATCATAAGTTCTGACATTCATCGACAGATATTTGAGCATTTGTTATTCATCCCTCTAATTTTAACAAGTGGAAAATGTTAGATCTTGCACTCCTCAGAACAAGTTGTACAATATTTAAAAAAACAACAACAAAAAAGCCAAAAAACGTAATAATAAGAAATGTGTCTAGCTTGTGTGTAAACATCCTTAGTTCCAGTCTTTTGGAATACCTCTCTCCGAACCATGCTGCTCTCCTGCCGATCCAGGAGGATGTTGAGCAACGTGCCCCACAGACCTCCGCTGATGTTCTGACAGCTGGCGCACAGAGCCTGGCAGCCGCTGGGCATCGAGGACAGAGCTGCACCCAAACCCAAACTGGCAACCCTTACCTGACATGAGATGGAGCACACAGATTTGGGTGGATGTTTTTAGTAAAAAAAAAAGAAAAAAAATCATATTGGCAATAAAGCCTCGAGATGTGAAACATGCAGCCGTAGATTAAAGTGACGGATTTCAAAGAAAACGCTGATGCCACCAGACAGAAATTTATAGGGACGCTAAAGATTAATTTGGCCGCAGTGGTTGTTCATAATACTCGACGAGCATCGGAATTGATGATGGCAAAGACGGAGCCTCCGCTGTCAAGGGAGCCACTTAGACTGACTTGTGTAGGAACGTATTCCTGGAGACGGAGAGAGAATGTGGTACAACTCGCTGTCATGTACTTCTCTTTGTCAGTGAGTTCATGCACAACAGTTACAGGTTTTATTGTGTCCCAAAAGCCAAACATCTAAAACTTCACTTTATGACAGGAGGAATTGAGGAAGTGAAGCTGCAGAATAAAGAAATAACTTGTGATATACTCCGTGTGTATAAAGTACAAGTGCACACCTTCATGCATTAGAAATGGATTCACGGCAGTAGAAAGCAAGTGGTTTTCCTTACCTCCTGATCCCTGTCCACCCATAACGGGACGAGCCAGGCCAAACCCAACTGAGAGGGATTAGCATCCTCAGCAGCAGTCTCGTTCCCCAGAGACCACTGGGAAATTAAGTTCTGAAGGGGAAAACAAATTCAGAAGAAAACGATTTTGATTTGACATAAAAAAGACTTTAAAACCAGACCGAAGTTATCCAACAAGTCTGATCAAGCATGTTTCCACTTGCCTTGTCCTTGTTTTGGGCCATCATCTCATGCGACAGGTGGAGCAAGCAGATGATGGCGTTCTTGGTGACACCTTTCCCCATAAAGGACAGAGAGTTTCCGCCCCACTCAACATAAAAAGAGGAGATCACCTGTGCAAATGAAATAACTGTATCAATACGTGGGAAAGAATTTTCTCATACAAAGGCAAGACTTTAAGATGACGTCTTCTGACTTTAGTGGTGAATGTTTCGGTAATGAACGAGTCTACTGACGAAATGAAGAATCATTGTTTCTGATTAAGAGCTCACCGCATGTTTATCATTCAGCATATAGCATTCAAATCAGAGTCAAATACATCAGAGGCTAATTATTTTGTTTTTGTCACGCCATCAAGGTGTGAGACAGCACATGGGAGCACTCAAAGAAGAAGCTCAAGGCCTGCTGAGCTTTAGGGTCCTCCACTGCCAGGAGTACGAGCCGGGACGTGAGTCAGAGGGTACGAAAGGCTAACGCGAAAGAGGTGAGAACGCCACCGTCTCCAAATGCACGGAGGAGAACGCCATAAATCCTGAGCTGAAAACCTCAGATCTTTTATTGTGACGATGATAGAAACTGCACTGTGAGATATTGATATGGGCTGCGTAAACAGGACCGCCTAGTCTTCAGGGGCCTTCATTTCCACGCAAAAAATAACAGTTTGGACACCTCTGTGCAGAGCACTGCTGTGCAAGCTGGTCTACACTGTTCCGCTATTGTTTTATGGACTGCTGAACGGCTGAACAGATGGAAAAGGCAAGGCTGATTAATCTCATCAGCATCTTCACAGTGTGGCATATCTAATCAATGAGATTTTTTTTTTTTTTTTTTTTAACCACTTACAATTCATGTTCCGTAACCACATTTTGTTTTTTTTTTTAATTAATTCCTCAGAAAGTACCATGTTACTCCATTTATTTATTTATGTAAGCGTTCTTCATCCGTTGAGCTGGTAGGAGGAGGTTTGCACATGTCCATAAAACACACGAACATACGCACGTGGAGTGTTTAGACCCAACTTCACTCACACACACACACACACACACACACACACACACACACCTCTAATAGCCCGCTGAGATACTTGGAGCAGAGGGAGCTGGGCTCCAGGTCAGGGCAGTGGGAGCTCCAGCCAGGCTGGGCAGTCAGGCAAACCATGCCCTGCAGGGTCCTCTCCAGGCTGGGAAGGCCGTAGAAGCGCGGGGCGTCGGACACCCGCAGGCTCTGAAGCAAACGGACTGCCAGCTGGCTCTTGAAGGGCCCTGCTAACGCCAAGCAGAGCCTGGGCAAACAGGAGAGGAGAGAGCAAGTCATGAGCAAATATGAGGCAAAAAGACCAAGAATTTAATCAATTTAAAGTAATGATAATAAATATCCCTTTTTTTTCTCTCTATATTTTCTACAAGTACGTGTATAAAATCAGACAACCTGTCAGTAGTGTGTGTGAGATGGAGCAGCAGGGTGTTGAAGAAGCTGGTCAGTTCTCTCTGCAGTCTCTGGCTGACATGGTTCTTAAGCTCGTCGGACTCCCCGAGGCTCTGAGTCGGGGTCTGGGTCTCCACTCCAAGCAGCAAGTCAAGAAGAGACATGTTCTCCTGGAAGAGCAGTGGCAGGGAGATGAAAAGGAAGAAAGATTGGACTTCTGTATGCCATTATCTTCAATTATTCTGTATTCATTGTTAGTACCTGTCTTTTTAATTAATTTTGCCCTTTGTTTCAAACATTACCGCTGGGTTCATGAGATATATAAAGTTGTAGGCAGCAAAGATCAGCAGGCACCTCCTCTTTTCCCCCCACAAAAACACACACTGAGCCACACACACACACACACACTGACTCGGTAGTTAATGCAGGAGTCTGAAGCGACAGATGTTCCTGAAACAGCTCAGTAATTACAGAAAAGTCGGCGCAGAGTAGCGCTGCTCACCCCTACCAGGCATTCAGTCTGAGTCTGCTTTAGCTGCCAGGGGAGGACTTATTGTTTACACACACATTAATGAGAAAGCCTAGGTGAGACTGATTAAATCCTAAAAGTTGATCTCCCTGTGAGGCGGGTTTTTGTCCTCCGGTTAAAATATAATTCAAACTTCTTTAAAAAAAAAAAAAAAAAAAAAAAAAAAAAGAGCTCAGGAAATAATCTGAGGTGGAGAGCGATGATAGCGCTTTTCTGCCGAGATGAGAAAACAATATGCTTGGCTTGTTTGACAGGATGATGTGATGTATTCATGCTTTGATTGGAGGTATATAACCCTGTGCGTTGGGGAGCATAACAACATTACAAGGCTGATGGTGAGGAATACTTACGTATTTCCTGGCAAACACACACACATCAAAGGCATCCGACAATTGTACACACATGGAAAAGATGACTACTGTTGGACTGGGACAACCCTGATCATAATCCAAAGATTTATGAATCTTTGCTTCCCAAAAAGCTATATAAATCATCCCTTAGAGTCCAACCCTTGAAAAGAAATGTTGCACTGAGGCAGCGAGGTTTGTCCGGGAAGTGTAAATGATGTGCACCTGGTTGAGAAGCAGCTCCAGTATCCAGCGGAGGTCCTTGTCCTCTGGGTCAGACACAAACTCTGTGTGCATCTGTTTGAAGTACGCATTCAAAAATGCAACAATGCCCACCAGCAACTTTTCATCCTCGACACAGGCTGGACGCACCTGGAGAAACCTACGGGGAGGAAGAGACAGAGACCGTGACAGCAAGAGCAGAACGCGGCTGAAAGAAGAGAAATATATTCTAAGAAGCCACATTTTATGGTGACAGATTCCCTCCATACTGTTTACACTACACAGTGAAATTTTTATCTAAACTGATGGTAACTTAAAGACTAGCGCTGCCAGCTATAGAAACCTCGAAAGGGATGAATGTGGGAAGCAATTCAATCAGATCAGTTTCAACCTGTTGTTCCAATCTGTATAATTTACTATACATAATATTCATCTTTTTGATTGGGCGTGACTTCTAGAAAATTCAAAGACAGCCAGAAAGCAGAGGAATACAGCTTTGTGTATATATACTCGTCATTACATGACTGTCCACATGGGGCGGCAGCAGTGGAAAGGTGAGTGAATTAACAGCAAAGTTGCAGGTTGAACAGATTTCAATGTGGAAAGTGAAAGCTGTGACCTGAAACACTCCACGGTTGCTACACGGTTGCTGTTCACTGCGTTGTCGTGACGTGTCAAACGCAGAGGAAGAGTCTCACCGACTGTACCGCTGTGTGCTGATGACAAATAGAGGGATTTCTCTCGTTCTCTGTTCCATGCCAAACAGCAGGATGAGGCTGAATGCCAGACTTCCTGATTTCATATGATGATGCTTAAAAATGTTTGGGAACCAAACAGAATAAACAGCAAAACCTTTCTCCTGCTATTTAGATATTTCTTGTTCTAATTATTTTTCAAATATTTACATATAGTCTATCACGGATTTGCACTTGAGCTTATAATATTTATTTATCTTAATTACACAACATTATGCTACGCAAAGGCAATCCATTCGCATATTTCCCCAGGGGGAGGCCTGCCGCACACACTGAAAACCACTGACTTGAGGTAATATCAATAACTAGCCGTATATTGAGTGCCGAGGATACAGTAAAACACTTTTCTTAATTAATGAAACTTAACAAGATGCATTTATTGATTTGCCTGAAACCAGCAGTTGATGAATCCTCATTTAAAGCGTGCACAGCGTACCTGGTTATCGCTGCCTGCCAACTGAGAGAGCAGAGGGTGCCTCTGCAGCCGTGAGTGGGAGTGTGGGGGAGAGCCATTCTGTCAATCAGCAAGTAGAAGCTGAGCCTGGAGAGGGCAGAGGCCACGGAGCGGTGTCCTGCCGCTGTGACGATGGCCTGGATGCAGTCATGCAGCGCAGTGGGGAGGTGCACCGCCTGCAGGGACAGGACCTGTGCTTCCGAGAGCGTTAAATCAGGGTGAAATCTGCGGGGAGCAAAAAATGAAAACGCTTAAAAATATACATATATATATTCAAACTCAGATTGCATGACTATTGATGTGCTGACAAGTGTGTTAGATAAGCAGCGCCCTCAGATGCATACTAATGGCCGCATTAACAAACATATTTGATCACCAATCCAGAGGGATGAGACATTTATGAGTCATCAGAAGAGAAACGCTTGCTGAGGATTTCTTGTAAGCGAGTTAAGCAGAGGCAGCGGTGGCCATACAAGCCAGAATCAATGCCAGAAGAATAAACACGACTGGTAACAACATCAAAAAAGAGATTTTTGCCTTTGTAGTGGAAAAAAACAGCATTTGAAATTGAGACATTCCACACACAAACACCAAGTACAAATGAAGATCCCGCTCAGTTTTCATTAAGTAATCTGTCTTAAGCAAGTACTCGTCTCCCAATCAAAGCACTGTACTAAATTTTGCTTTAGATGGATTGATCAATCCATTGTGTGTTTCAAACGTCTTTGCTGTAATCAAGCCGGTTAAAACTGTGAGAGACATTCTCATTTGTTTGAATTAGGTTGCATTAGGAGCAAATGAAGACAGATGAAACACAAGACGCCTGAATCTAATTCTTCAGTGTAACTCCTCACCGGAGAGAACGTTACAAAATGCTGAGACGTCTGAGCGACGAGCAACATTTATACACCGGTATGATTAGCGTTCTAGAACCCTGGTTCGAAACATGAGGTTTGGGACCCTCTTTAGGGGGGGCACAAAGCCTTGCCTCTCCTGAGCTCATCCCAATTAAGATTCCCACGTCAAGTCAAAAAGTGTAATATTTCTGAACAGATCTTGGAAACTGCGTTTCTTTATTTCAAAGGTCCTGTTTGATCCTTGGCTGGTGTGTCCACCAGCTTTTGACTTCACTGTCATAGTTTGGGTAATCAGAGATCAAGAGGGGATCTGCAGGTGAAAAAAAAAAGAAAAAAGAAAGAGGTGTACTCGAGACAGCGCCCTGTCCTCCTTCAGAAGCCAGTTCATTTCATCATCACTGAAATATGATGTAAAATCAGTGGAATTGTGAGTGGATATCTACAGCTGTTGTTCTTTTACCTTCTGAGAATTTAGATTTTTATTCAACTTCACCTTTTTAGATTAAGGGTTTTTAAACCACAATCAGTCTCCCAGAGTCCAAATTAGCCCAAAGGATGACTTTACAAACTAAAAATTAAGAAATTAACTAGAACTTTTCAACAGTAATTGCTGCTATAGCTTAATCACTGAGACTCAAAGCAAAGGACCTTGTTGCGATGCAAAATAGTAAGAAAAGTTAGTTAGATCAGTAGTTTGATATTTCTGAAAAATATTTCTGCTGAAGGCCAAAGAATCGACAAGTTTTGGCCAACAGACGAAAAAAAAAAAAGAGGATTTGGAACATTTTGAATATTTTTAGTGTCCTTATAAAACCTTGCAATAAAACTAAAAGAAAAAATGTGGACTTGTCGTTATTCATCTGTAAACGTGCTGTTTATCTGCTCCACACTGAGAACAGACTGTTCAGTATGTGACCCCTGAACTGAAACGACCTTCACACCCCTGAGTTAAACAGACTCCGCTTATATGGAATATTTCAACAACTTTGGTCAATTTAAAACATTTTGCGCTGTCATTTTAAATTAAAACACAAATGGCAGAGTTGCTCATCTCTATTGGGAGAAACTTGGGGTTTGGGGCTCATGACATGCTTAAAAAAAAAAGAAATAAATACAAAATCTCACTCTGCAACATCACTTTTCGGTTCCCTCAGCTGCTCCAGGAGGTTATCGATCCCAGAGTACCACGCCGTGTTCCAGGCCACCTGGAGGGCGTGGCGGGCAGGACGGAAGCTCTGGAGGTCGGAAGAAGGAGCCAAGATGCAGCAGTATGGGCTGACAGCGTGGTGAGCTGCTGCCTGGAAGGGAATGTTGAACCTTAAAAGAAAAATAATATACAGATTAAATAAAAAACAAAGTTTAACTTTCCACTGGTGACATTTGACCATAAGCACTCGAGTTACCTGTGTATGACTGTCAGCGGTAAGGTGAATGGAGCCATCGTCAGGTCTGTATTTGACTTCTCTGACCTGAAAACAGGTGATATTAAATGGATTTGGACTGATATTCGAGGAAATGAATGCTGAAAGATAAAAAAAAAAAAAAAAAAACGGAAATACACTCACCACGTCTCAATGTGCGCAATTTCATCAAATAGCAGTAAACTCATCAGGACTGCAATCTCACTTCCATTACTTTTATTTTCCTTTAATATCAAGGACGCTATAATGAAGACAGAACAGAAACAATTTTCATTATAACTCCACTCTAAAGTCTATCGCTCAGGGTCGTGAATAATTTATATGGATTGTAATTGTGAATTTCCACTTAAAGCCTCATTTTAGAACTGAAGATAGGAGAGCTTACATTTGTCATGCATCGAGACATTTTGTATATTTTGCGAGTGATTTACCCATAACTCTATTTTCTAATCTAAATCAAACTAATTATATTATGCAAAAATACAAGAGACAGCCGTGAAAGTGACTACATTTAAATGAAGAATCCCCTAACTTAAAGAGGGTGACAGACAATTTAGCTGAGAATATGCGGGTTGCTGTGAGGTAAACGGATGAACACTGTACCAGTGCAACAAGTTGCATCATACTAATACGCCACTTACTACAGTGTGACAACAGGGTTAAAAGCTATGCATCAAGAGGATGACTTGGCAATGTGCCCCCGGGCTGCACGACACGCTGCGTTTAGCTGTTACTTAATGAGTTGTCTTGCGAACGTACCCCTGAGCAGTGTCAGGAGCAGGAGGTTGTGCCGTGCCAGCCTGCGCCTCAGAGACGGATCAGCATACACCAGCTTTCTCAGGATGCAGGCACAAGGCTCCAGCAGACAATCCGAGCTCTGGGGAGAACACCAACATTCCGTCTGTGTTTAATTGCAGGGAAAAACAGGAACATAACATTTCTTTCCGACTACTCCTGCTCCGTATATCCCGTTTTAATGCAATAGATTTCTTTATGCTGTCAATGCGAATAAGCCAAACTGAAATTCTGTGTGTGCAGGGAGCGGTAAATGGGGACAAACACATCCTGCAGACACCTCATTACATACTTATTGGCTCAGGGTGGTCTTTCAGCGCACCCATGTTCCTTCACCTCAGTGTATGTAGCCATGTTGTAACATTACTCTGGGTATTTTGTGATTCAAGGCCTGCGAATGATCAGCAGACCGCTGTTAACTGGAGGGCAAATATCACTGCTGACCAGGGCCTGTCGGACTCTATTAATACACGCTATTTCATCCTTCCATCATCCACGCCTCAGTGGGTTTCCTCCAGATCCGCTGGCAACACATGTACTCACACATTAGCACACAGAAACAAGGACATGTACACAAACGGGAGGAAACACGGCAGCGTCGAGGAGTTTCTTTAATTTGATTTCAGCTGCAGTTCATTCAGAAGCATCTACTTTGGTCAGGCTGTTTGTTTTGTTTTTGTTTTTTGTTTTTTTTTACCTTGTCACCATTTACACTTTCCATAATGAAGGCGATAACTTCATCTGTTATTCCAAGACTCTTTAGCACTGGGTGCATTGTTGTGTCTGAAGAAAAAAAAAAAAAAAAAAAGAGCGAGAGAGCAATTTAATATACGAGAATAAACATTTGCATAATCGTTGACTATTTTCGTTTCCTTTTTAGCTTAAAACATATGGTAGTGGGAGGACAGAAACACTGCTGCACTGGCTGGAAAATTGTGCTTCTCATAAAGGGAAAGCTCTCGTGTATCCACACAAAACTTTCAAAAGTTTCTTTTTTTTCTCTTAAACTGCAGTAAGTGCATACAATTTAATATACATCTGTCAACTGGGACAAGTGAGATACATAATCAGCAATTACACAGATGCAAATAATTAGCAATTAAATTGTGCTTTTACATTTTTCAGTGGCATCTTAGCAATCTCGGGTTGATGGTGGGCAAAGTACATCTAAAAGTAAAGACATTTAGTGGAAAAACACTAAATGATGACCTAAGTCAGTATACAGTATGCTCAGATGAAGAAAAAACCTGTAGACAGAGACTGTGGAGTGGGCCTGTCCAAAGGTTTTTGGTAAATCAGAGATCAGAAAAGGTGTCTGCAGTCTTTCTCCTAGGCAGTCTAGAGGGGATCCAAGAAATCACTGTGCTAAAGCAAATATTTCACCATCCCAAGTAGCGTCATTACGGTCCGATGGAGTTAACTCACCCTGCAGCACAACAGACAGCTGTTCGGCCGCTGATCTTCTCAGTGAGATGTCAACAGTGTGTGAGCGCAGGATGGAAAACAGCTTCTCCACCGACTCCACCTGGCGTGAGACACACTGAGTAAACACTTATTTCTGAGCGCATTCTTTTTTTTTTTATTCATGTCGGTAGGTTTGTACCTTCAAGACAGACTTGTTGCTGGTGTCGAGTGCGATGTCTGGAGGATCCCGGAGGCAGTAGATATTGGGAAGCAGAGAAACGACTGCTGGATCGAGCTCTGGCCTGGCTTCGCCGACAGTGTCATTCCCAGCTAAGTGAGGCAGGATTTGCTGTACCGCTGCTATTCTCACCCTGTTCATAACGAGAAATGACAAGATTTGTGTTTTAATAATTTAATTAAAATAAACCTTTTATCTGCAGTGAAACACTGACGTCCTTAAAAACGTTACCAGCTATGTAGTTGTATTTTTTTTTTTTACGCACAAACAACAATTAGCAGTCAAAATAATGCCAGGTATTTGGAGACAAATCAATTGCTACTGCCAGATTTTACTAAGGCTTTGCGGGTGTTATTTTCCAGCTTTATCAATATTCACACAGCAGGATTGGGTGTTAGGCTGTTTAAAACAGGCCTCAAAGACCGTCACAATGACTGTATGAGCACATGAAGTGACGCAACATACAGCAGTAACATGTAAACCACTCATATAACTTCACTCAAAAAGTTGAAGAGAAATATCCGACGTACATACTTCATAGACGTCCACAAGCAAGAAAGCACACGTCTGTGCTGATACGCAATTCTCGAACAAACACAGAGAGGCACGACAGCAAACAGCGGCGGTGGAAAGACCGCCGTCCCAGACTCACGTGGACTGCCTGGTGAACAGAAGCCGGAGAGCGGCTCTCAGCTTGGCCGTAGCCGGAAACACGCCGTCTCTCGCCGCGTCCGACATGTCACTTATCAGAAGGATGCAGTTTCCCAGTGGCTCCTCAGTGCTGGTGTAACCCTGACACACACGCACACATACACACAAACACACTTAATTCTAATACCGCCTTGGCAGACATTCGAGCAAACAATGGGGAATTCCAGCTAAGCAGTGCAACAGTAAATAGAATATGCAATGCTTTGATTAGGAGTGGTTTCATTTCGTCTCCTGTTGACATGGTGGGCCCATATCTGAATGGCCTCCTTGAATTAAATCACACTTGACAGCCTAGTCAAAATCTCATGTATATTCATGACAATTTTCCTGGCTTTCCTCTTGCCTGAAACCGAACAATTAATGAAACTTTTTTTTTTTTCCCCCACTCTAAAAAAACAAAGCAATACAACACAGAATATGTAAATGAGAGAATAACTAAATTTTTCTCACTGGCAGCTCAATATGCAGCATTTGTGGTCCAAGAGTGCTAATATCGCACTTTTGATTATTGTTGTTTTGATTGCGGAGAACATACAACTTCCTCCTCTACAGACATTTTAATGGAGTATTCCAAACACGACGCCACTTTAAAGAAATGCAGCGCCGACACCGCATGTCTGTTAAAGAGAGTACAGCACCTGTAGTATGGGTATGACCGGGTACAGTGCCTCGTTGAGCGTGTCCCAGGTTGGTCCTGTCATCATCAATCGTCCCTTGAGAAGGAATAGCAGGATATCCCTGGCAGGGACGTTCACCTATAGATCACAGGTAAACTGCTGAATCCACAAAGACACCACTGATAAAAGTCCACCTGTATGGAAGCTGGGAGGCTGCTATTCAAATATCTAATAGGTACAGTAAGCACATCCACCTTTTCTGAAGAGTCCTGGAGTCCAAAAGTGCTTATTTCATAGAGTACCCTGTGGTGGAGAAGGAAGTTGACTCCAGCACACACTTCTGGTTCCCGTCGCGACACATTCTGGATGCCGATGCAGTCCTGGGGGTATATATAATCACACCAGAGCACGTCATAAATTATCACTATCCTCTCACTTGTGCTGGAATATGAGAGTTTTATTTCACTTTAAATGTAGCAATGCACTCGAGACCGGGAGCCGTAAAGTGAAAAGAAAGACTGATTTCAAATGTCAAGTGGGGTTTTTTACAGCACACTGTCAAGGAGCTGCGGCTCATCCGTCTTCATTCCAGCTATTTACATACGAACACGCCACAAAGCAGGCCGTGTTACGGCTACATCGGCCTGGTGCAGTTCAGCAGCCATCCTACACACTCTGTTTCTATAAGGCGGCTTGCTCTGACCTTGACGAGGTTTAAAGTGCACTCATATGTTTCCGACTTGACAGGCAGTAAGGGATGGGCCAGCAGCTTGAGCAGGACTTTCTGGCTCTCGGTTTGGAGGAGGGGACTGGGCTCATCAAACTTCCAGCTAACCGGGGAAAAGCAAACCCAGATAAGCAAAAAAAAATGAACAAGTTATACAAAAATGCAGCACAACAAGTGACTGATTTGACAGAAAAACAAATGAGTATCATTTTTCTCTCACAGGTAAGAGCAAATGCGAACACATTCTTTGATGATGGGCAGGTGTTGGTGAAACGGGAGGCCGTCTATGGCTTGGTCTGCCAACTCCAGCAACTCCAACCAGTTCTTTTGCCCCTTAAGATGGAAAAAAAAAGAAAGAAAAAAAAAGGCATTACAAAAACATGCAATAAGGTCCTCGATTGGCGACTCGACCCCACACGACATTCAGGTTATACCTCAGCTCGTGTTTCTTTGAAAAAGTTGCAGGCGGACTCCATCCAGAGGGAGGCTCGGGTCACTCTCCTGTAGATGTCATGGCTGTCTGAGTTCACCTGCTCTAAGTAGGCCACCGCTGTCTCTTGCATGCTGGGTATCAAAGTCCCCAATGATGTGTCCAAGCATATGTGGAAGAGGGCAGTCGCTGTGCTTTCTGGGAGATTTCCACACGCCTGAGTGTGGTTAAGAGAAACGTTACCTTTCAAATAAAAATATAGAAATGTAATCACGTGAGTTGGGGAAACACACACCTTCTCAGGAGGGAGGATGGTCTGTAGGAGTTTGATGGTGAAAATGGAGCAGCCTATGTAGGCCATCCGATGGTGAAGCTGAGAAATGTGTGGAGTGTTTGCTGAACCGCTCTGGTGATAGCTCAGAATATCTCCTAGTAGTTCCATGCAGTGCTGTAGCTTCCCCTTCTGAAAAACACAGAGACAGAAATGTAGACAAAAGCACACATGCCTCACAAACACACCAATACACGTGCGCGCGCGCGCTGGCATGGCGTGCATGCTCACACACTCAGATGTAGCTTTTGGCTGGGAGCCAGGAGAAAAATTGTTCGTTCCAGGGGTTAGGAATTGAATGTAATCAGATTTCAGGGTTATTTTGGGACGAGATACAAATCCACCCTATCTCGGTATGAATAAATTGGAACAATCTATTCTCAGCCACTTTGTTCTGCGTGTACAAAACTGAACAATGGGGGATAAACTCCAGCAGGGGGCAGTACATGTCCTCTGCATCAGTGAGGCTGGCTTGAACACTTTGGCCAGTTCCCACAGGAAAAACCTAGAGGTCTGGCACACAAAAGCTGCTCTCCACATAAAGATGACAAAATAGTTCTCAGGCTGTAAGGCTCTAGGCATGTATTAAACAGCAGAGGGCCACAGGGGCCCGGACTTGACAAGTGTGTAAATCCCCCTGCAGAGGAACATACCCTTTAAACAGCCAGAGAGGATGACAAATGATTCCACGTGGTTAAAAAAAAAAAAACACACCTGCTTAACAAGTCTATTTTGTGGACTTTATACACGTAATAAATGAAGACATTCACTAACACGGTAATTTTGTTTGGATAAGCTCAGAGGTGCAGACGAGTCATGCATGCATGTGCAAGATGGTCTTTGTTACCAACAGGAAGGAAAAAAAAAAAAGCCTTTGTAACCTCGTATAATTCATTCGGCTCAATCGCCTGCCCACAGTTCTCCTTGACAGTTGAGTACCTTATGCCTGTGTGTCTGTGGCAAATTGTCTGGTGGCCAACCCAGTCCCCCCTTTCAGTGAAGTGTATCCATTCATCTACATAAGAGGCTGTCATGAGTTGTGTTGACTTGCCAGCTCCATCCCCACCAGGCTGCGGTCGTCCCAGACCAGCTCACAAACGCTGTCCCCGAGCAGGAGGGAAGCGTCGCAGAGCAGCTCCAGAACACGGCGGAACACATGGAAGCCATCTGAGAGGCAGGAGAGCAGAGGAGATCAGTCGGCTGACAGAGTCGAGTTGATATCGGGAAACAGGTAAGGCCATGTGTACAAAATATATAAGTTCCTTATAGAGAAATAAAAAACTAGACAGAAAGAAATATGGAATTAAGAATATGGTTTTCAAAACAATAAAACCACAAAGAAACATACCTGTCTTAAGCATTGGTATGGCATGCTCCATAGTGGAAACACTGAACTGAGCCAAGGTGAGCTGCTGCAGCTGCAGCTCGAGGACGTCCTCCACACCCAGGTCAGGGAACTCCAAGTGGGCCACATCGGCAGGTGAATGGGGCGTCTGTGAGGGGGGCCGGACTGCTGCTCCACCCCTCTGTGAGCTGCCACTGATGAATCAGAGAGAGGAACCAACAACAGCATGAAATTCACGATCCGTTCTGAAATGACTGAGATACAAGGAATGAGTCATCGGCTGAGCAGGGAAGGTTCATGGAATTGAGTGTGCCATCACGGGAATCAAAACTGATTTTTAATCACTAAGGACCAGCCGCTAGAGGGCTCCGAGTGTCATTCACATTGAATAAGAAGGAAAATCCTCCACAGCTTCTCTTCTACACAGTCTTATCTTCTTGTGTGGGCTGCCGGTGTCACTACCAATTTCGTCATAATCAAAGCAAAGGAAAACCCAACTGTGCACAAATTTTCAACCCTCCCAAAAAAAAAAAAAAAAAAAACGAAATACAAAACTGCATTTTAAACAGCCAATGAACAGAACTGGCTGCAATGCTGAATTTACATCAAATTTTTACTTCAATAAGCAAGACAGACAGACTAAAATAATATGCTTCAGTAGTGTGACAGAAGCCAAACTCAGTGAATCACTGCTTTCACTGTCAATACAGAAACGGCACTTCAGATGACAAGAACGGATTCATTATCTTGATTCTTACTTTCTTCTCCATTTAAAATGTATTGTTAAATAAAAGGCCTTTCGTGTTCAAACCTGTTCGAAGCCACATCTCCATCCTGGCCATCTCCCCTGGCTCTCTGGCCTGTGCGTCCCACCACAGAGGGGCGGGGCGAGCCCTCGGCCCCGGGGGAGGAGGCCTGTGAACGCTGGGTGCCCCGAACCTCTTGGGTGTGAGAGAAAGACGAGTTCTGGGACACTGGATCTACGCAGCGACGGGGAAAAGGACATCATTTCATGTTTGTTACATACTGGTACATATGGGTTCGAATTGCCAACAGCTCAGTACTTCGACTTCTGGAGCAAGGCTCTGAACCCTCACTTACAGCACAGTGGCTCGAGAACGGGTTCACTCACTAAATATCAGCTGTATGTATGATACATGTGCATATCTTCTTGCTATATAATGAAACAGATCAAATACACGGGTGATACAGCATCCAACTTGACAGGATTAAATAGCTTCCCACTAACAGATAGATATATATAAAACATGCAACTGCAAAAAAAAAAAAAAAAAAGAGAAAGATCACCAACAAAGCTTAAAAAAAACACCTGCAAAAATGCTACATATAGACATGCTACCTTGTTTCACAGAGTAGAAGCTTGGATCTTGATGAAAGCGCAGTCTCTTCCTCAGCCCCACACAAAGCTGCCGCAGGCACGAAATAGCTGCCAAGTGGAAGTGGCTCCCCTCACCTTTACCTGTACCCAGCCGTAACAGGGACAGCAGGTTCTGAAAGCAGAGAGAGAGACGTTAAGGTCTTATATCGCTGTGACTGGGATTAAAACATCTAATATTATATTTGAGGGATTTGATTGTATATGGACAAATAATGTTTTTTGGCCAATATAAAGACAAACTGAGACAAATAGTGTTCAAAGACTGCTTGTAAACAAGACACTGACAATGATAGAGAAGTCGTAATAAAGTTTGCTACATGAAAAGGGCAAGTGGAATTGAATTATTGAAGCAGCAATTTGTTCCAAGTTCAGATAGGCTGCCCTCTGTAGCTAATGATGTCAGGTCTCTAAATTCAAGTCTTTTAATTTTGCTTAATAGGTCCAGTAACTCAAAGACGGGGCAAGTGAAGCCACAAGAAGAAAAGTACTTTCCAATAATGATTTCTTTTTGATGAGGAGACTGCTGGGTGACAGTATGCTAATGATATCCTGGGACCGAAGTAATTAAAAGCACCACTTTATTAGCAAAATAGTAATGTTCACTGTGGTTTGTGGGGGCAAAGCGATGTCTCCTCCGACACTGTGTCCATGCCAATGAAAATGAGGAGCTCAGATAACACATGCACTTTGGTGCCGACATGACGCTGGTAGATACATCAAAAAGTGCAGCGAGCGCCTGCAGAGATGGAGAGAGAGAGGGAGGGAGTGCGTCTGATGAAAGTACAAAGTGGGAGCTCATTGCAGACTTTAGGACTATGACCCCACTCGTCAGCTGTTGACATTCCTCAAAAGCTGACAAGACAAGTCGAAGCCTGTGGACGTCTGTGTCCAGTTTGACAGAAGCTCCCAAACTGAAGGAGACCTTAGAGGAAAGAAGCGCAAATGCCCCATCAAGGACATTCACGCCCTGCAGGAGGGACATCAGGACCAAACAATATCCTTGCAGCTATTTAATACCTACTCAAGCAAAGTAAACCTCCAGAGGCCTCCTGCAAGATCAGGGACAGAGAATTATAAATTGATGTTTTGTTCAAGGCCACCATGTGACAGGTTATTATTTTGACAGCGGCTGCAGTGACCATCCAATAAATCCATTATGAATTGGTTACACTAGCTGCTCAAAACAATGTATCGCATCTAATTGATGTAAATAGACAAGATAATGGTAGAAAATACTCCAACTCTTGACTATTTTGCCGTCACATTTTTAACCTCCTCTCTCAAGCACTGCTGGCATGAATCAAGCATCACTTTATTTGCAGGGAATTGTGTTGAATATAAGGATGTCAGCTGTTGTATAGAACTGCGCGGAGCTTAAAGAAGAAAATTCGACCACACATTTTGATGAAGTAACACAAAATGGAGAATTTAGCGCTCTCCATTAAAACACTCTGTACTTTCAAAAATGATTAACACTGACTTCAGCAGATCTCTGGTTGTCACTGAGAAATAACACTTAAAAAAGTGGAATAGTTGGGGTTTTTTCTTTAACAGTACCTTGAGATGCCTGTGTGGCATTGGGGACAACACAAATAAAATTGAACTTTTAACCAACAAGCAATTTAGGAGCAATGATCAATTTGATGAGCATGACTTAGAATTTTGGGAGGAAGAAGGAGTGCATGGAAAGAACCTCTATAGGCACATGGAAAACATTCAAAGTTTCATCTTTACAGTTACGACATTGCTACCTTTACTATATTGGGCCTTTGAAGGAAGATCTCAGCAGGAAAGTCTTGCATGATGACGTCGCACAGGAGTTCACATGTTGTACGCACCAAATTGGGATTGCTGTTGCCTAAAGAACTGGATTCACAGACAAATTGAACAGTTCACACATTCGACAACTACCAAACATTTTAAAATAATGAAATGATACATTTTGTAATTCCACAAAGGTTTAGCGAGGGGTAAATTAGAGCACTTTTCCATAGTTTTGAATGCAGAGACCATCAAGGACATAATCCTGTGAGGAGTATTAATTTCATTATTTGCAAGTCTGAAATCTTTGTAACAATTGATGCTGTGTGATTACCAAGATAAATTAGATAATCAAGCTAATTGGCATTATTCATATCTCTGTTTTATTTATGTAAGTAGACATCTAATATATTATTAGGTATAGCGTTGAATCTTACCTCTCATTAGAGGAAAGGATGTGCCTATCTGTGTTCGTCAAGGTCAGCCACGGAAACACAGAAAACTTCAGACATCTCACAGACTCATGCACTGCACAACAAAAAATGTGAGCAACAGTTAAAAAAAGCACTTTTTTTAATCTAAATGTAATTGCTCATCTCAAAGCAAGGGGCACCTGCTATCTTCTGAGGTGGTACTTCTGTTTCACTCCTCATGTTCTTCTGGAAATAACCCATTTTACGCAAATCCTCTTCAAGTATGTCACCTTCTGGGGCTGCAACAAAGATTTGTCACAGGATAACAATCCCATATGGCAAGTATTTTTCAGACTGCTTTCAGAGTTTCAACAATTATCGAGACAACATGCATCACCTCGTCCTGAATGTCTCCCACATAATATGGCAAACATTTAGCATTATCTAAATGGCAGACATTAAGCAAAAAATAAATATTTGGCTGATCTTGCAGCACCTGTTGGAGTGGTACTAGGTGGTCCATGTGAGTAGACGACTCTCTGACTGGGGAGCAGCTCAGGTAGCTGGAACAGCTGGTCCAGGGTAGCATCAATGACAGCTCGCAGTCTGGGCTCCACATTAGGAGAAAGCTGGATGAGAAAGTCCACCGCTCCAATGTCTCTCAGCATCTGGGCTGCACTCGGATGCTTCGACATAGAAACACACAAAACAAATGGTCACATAACGAACAATATGGAGCGTGGTATCAGAATGAATAATTAGAAGAAGCCATGGTCACAAATTTTGTACCAGCATTGGCACGTTTTCTGCAGTTTATGCAAGAAACAGGATGGAATATAAGAGCCTGTAAGCCATATTGTTGAAAATCTAATCAAACATAGTGTTTAAAATCAATCTTGTCCATATTATAATCCAAACTGATATAATCAAAGCAACCTTAATAGCTTTTCTGACTGAGTGTAGTTTTAAGTGTGAAACATTATCAAACCTTTGATAGGGTGAAGAGCAGTTCAAGGACCTCCTCCTTCATTGGCACTTCGGGAAAATTGAACCACTCCAGAAGATGCACAAAGAGCATCTTTTCTTGCACAATATCGTGGACAGAAATCAAGGAATGGTCCAATTTACTTAAGATGTTCTTCAAGGCTCGAACTCTGATCTCCAGCAGAGAGTGACCTGAGGTTAGAGCAAAACAGATTTACACTGACATTACAGCACAGTTCAAGAAGTTCTGCTCTGCGGGTATCAAACTGACGAGTACGCTTCATGATCAGGCAGCTCCCGAGTGTTATAGCTACCTCACAACAGAGAAAAGAAACCACTTCAACAAGGAGCCATAACAACAATGCAAACAGCCACAACATAAGTTGAGGGAAAGTCCGTTTCCAACCGAGCTAACATTTCAGCTTACTCATTTTCTTTATGAGAGAAGATAACTCCATATCCGCTGTGGTGCAGTACGAAGTTTAGGTAATAAAAAGCTTTAAAAGCAGACGGCTGGTCTGTGCTTTGAGCCTGAACGCTTCATGTCAGCAGCGTCTGCGCGGGTTTGTTTTCAATGGCCGCGCGAGCGTCACTGCACTTCCTGTGGAGGTCACGACACGGTGCGTTCACGGCCAGCAGCACTGTGGGAAAACTGAATCGCCAAACGATCGACACTGATCACTAATTTTCAAACATGTGCGTCTGAAAGAAATAGAAACTATGGAAACGCTCATTCTCACGATGATTCAGTTAAAACTATGAAGCGTACTTAAATTGTTATCACACATAAATTTAAAGCTTAAAAGGGTCAGCTTCCAAGCCTTTTTTTTTTTTTTTTTTTTTAGTAATTTTAGTGTATTAAGTTTAGGTCAATTGTGGGAAACTAATGTTCCCAGAGGTCACATGAAAAACGAGTAAAGTTAGACATAAGTTGACTGATTGATCAATAATAATTATCTCTGGATAAGAGAGTTTTTAACAGCCTTTATAAGCTACTGCTGCTATGCATCTCTTTTTCTTAGAGTCCCTGTCTTTTCAAGAAATCATGACAATTCCCTGACAAATTGGCCAAACTGGCAATTTGAGTTCAGTAAATAAGCGAATAAAAACAAATTTTCATCATTTATCTTTTTTTCAGTGGTAAATATTAGTTTTACAAGATAATGATTGTTATTTATGCTAGGCAAGGTGTAAGACACAAATAAAATCATAATGGCCAATAGCATGGAAGATTTGTCCATTTTAGATGCAATTATGGTTCCTGGGCCTTATGATGTCCAATTCTGACAGACAAATGCAGTCACATTCAAACCTTTTAAACAGTAGATTGAAAATTTGATTTCAATCTGCATGTATTCAGTCTGTGGTGAAACCCCAGGCCCTGTATGTTCTCCCTGTGTGTGCATGGGTTTCCTTCAGGTATTCCAGTCTCCTCCCACAGTCCATAAACATGCATGTGAGGTAAGTTGGTGACCATAAATTGCTTGACTGTCAGTGTGTGGTTGCCTGTCTCTGTACTTTGCCCTGTGAGACCTTGTCCAAGGTGCAGCCTGCTCTCACTCATGTTTAGCTGGTTACTGGAAAATGTATCAAGCTCCTTTGTTTTAATTAAAAAAGAAAGAAAGATGTCCAGAATAAAAAAGAAAAAAGTTCATTTTGAGCTTTTCACTGACAATATTTCAATTAAGAACTGTAGTGCTTTTTTATATACAACACAAACAATATCATCAGGTTTGTATTCAAATTCTCCTTGTCACAGATATCACATTAATCAGGCACTTTTTTTCTGAGGTCAAATTCTGCTTCATTATCTGTTCCGTCTTGTTGTTTTTTTTTCCTCTTTTAAAGTGTCTATCTTTGTGTTTCCATCTTGCATAAAATGCTCTGATGGGGACAGATAAGAAATCACTGTAATGTAATGATGCAAAAGAGACAAACACAAATGAATAAGTAAATTGTTCAAAAGGAAATCAAAGTCAGAACTAACTCAGGAAACTTTAAAATGCTAATTGTACAAAGTAAAAACATTTAAACTTTTCAAACAAAGTAGATATACCAGGAAATTGCATCTTCACCTCATATGACATAGCCTTCAAAACCTTTCAGTTCTATTTGCCACAGACCTTTAGTTAATATTTGCAAGAAATCTAGCCTCTGCCTATTTTTTTTCTCTCCATGTGACTCAGCTGATGTGCCATTTATTGTCCCACGTCTCTCATCTGCTTTCAAAATGTTATGCAAACAAGCTGAAGCAGTTTCTCTCTCAAGTGTCATCGGGGTTTGAAAGCCTGTTTCAGAATCACTGACGGCTTCTGGCTCGCTGGCATATTGAATAAAGTTTTGACAGCAGCCACATTATCCTGTCATTAGATTAATCTTCTCAAACATTGATGTTTTCAAAAATCAAAGTTGATGTGCATTGCCTCCCAACACAACTTTCACCCTCTGTGTGTAAATTAATCCACTTGCACGAGATCTCACACTTCAGACGTGACATGGATATGATCCACCGACAGGGTGATAATTAACAAACTTAGCAAATCATAATTTGATATAATAATAATATCATCAACCAGCTTTTCAGGACTCCACGGGGATTTAAGGCCATAATTAATTTAGAATCATTCTACATGTTTTTCTACCACCATGACACTTTAAGTGTGTCGGGGAAATTCATAATCCATGATTGTTTTATTTTAAGATCAGTCAGGTACTTATCGACGTCATCCCTTCATTTATCCCAGATGAACAGAATTTATTCCTCACGCTCACGTAAGTGTCAGCCACACAGAAATGTACAACCTGATTTCCAGGATTAGAAATCTAAAAAGCTAACAAAAACAGGTTGCAATGAAACGCAAATCTAAAAACAAAAAACACATGAAATCTCCAGCTATTTGTCGCCTTACATCCCAAACATTTACAGGAATCAGTTTTAAGGAAACACAAATAATCAAACACAGTAAACATGGATCGAACCTTCTCTTTTTAGACGTGTGAATGTGCACCTATTACCATGCATATTACCATTTTTAAACGTCTCACTTTTACTAACAAATCATTAACAATGTTATCTTTTACGTCAATATAATTCTGACAGTTCTGCAACTAATTGTATCCTGTTTGATTTACATCTTGAACCCTTTTTTTTTTGTTGAGGTTTAATACACCTCATAAATTACAAGATAAGTTCAATATTCCAATCTAGCTTGAATCACATTTGCATTGATTTTGCCCTTAATTTGAGAGCGGCGCTCTTCTCTTACCCACATGTTGTCGATGTTGTAGGACATGTTTGTTATGTTTGGAAAGCTATGCATCTGGACCAGAATTCCAAATAAAGGTTTGTGGGTTGGAACAGAGCTTGTCCGCTCAACATGAGTCATATTGATGGACCTGCCAGAGGGTCCATTGACCTGTGGAGGTTAAAAATTTATTCCAGTTCTCTCAGTGTCTGATACAGTATACAGGACTGAGTTTCCATGAATGCTTTTTTTTTTTTTTTTTTTTTTGACATCCTACAGCTGTACAACAAAAATACACAGAGCGAGAGAGAAAGAGAGAGAGTTGAGACATTCAAACAGCTGAGGAGGTATTCTTTACCTGAACGGGAAATGCATCGCCCTGGGTCAGACCAGGGATTTTCAGTGGCAACGCAGTTTACTGACAACGAGTAAATCAGTTCACTGTTTGACAGCCGGCATGTTTCTTGAATTGTTTGGTAACTTCAGCTGCGGACAAGCAGTGGAGTGTAAATAAATGAAAACATGGGCTGAGTGTGATTCAAGAGTGTATTCTTGCAATGTCGCAAAAACGTGTTTTTCCCTCAAGTGCAAAAACTAATGTGTGTGTGTTTTATTTTCTAAATGTCCATTCATTCATTCATCTTCTACACCATTCTGTCCAAATGTTAGGGCTGCAGGGTTCTGGAGCAAATCCCAGCTGGATATGGATGAAAGCGGGGTAAACCCAAAGCTATCAGTTCATCACACAGGAGTCACCATTTCATCTAAATTGATTCATTATAGAAAGCCAGAATAACTAAACATGCAAAACATGCGAAAACATGCAAACTCCTCAAAGACCCCAAAAGCTGGACTCAATCTGAAAATTTTCTCGCTGAGTGTTAACTCCTGCCCCACCATGCTGTCCTGACTCCATGTTTTAAGCATTGACTTTTTCAATATTCAACTTTGCTGATGAGATTTGAAGCAATATAAAGATTTTTAGCATAAATTGTGAGTGATTGCTCATTATAAGTAATTTATTTTTTGTCAGGCTTCTTGTTTTTAAGAAACCATCTCGGGCTGTTAATGAACGCTAGTCTGAACTCTGGGAGGATCATGGCAATTTAAAAGGCAGATGCACTAAAAAACAATACATCCCAATGTGTGGATAAACCGTGGTAATGCATATAGCCTAAAGGAAGCATATTTTCACCTTGGCATTAATTAGATGCAAAAAATATACAGTATCTTAATAACATGAAGCGTATAATCACCAGAGCCTATAAATTCCAGTTTCTCACTGTTCTGAAATGATCACACACTACAGCATTCTAAATTTCTTTATAAAAAAAAAATAAACAAAACCTGTCTTTGTTTAAAGGTAATAGTTAAACTTACAAAAAAGACATAACATAAAAATACAGCGGTTAGCATTTTTGAGTAAGAGTTTGCATGTTCTTCCCATGTCTCCAATGCTTGTTTTTGTTTTGTTTTGTCCTCAGTGTCTGCTGGGATTGTGTAGATAAGCAAACGTTTCCCTTTAATTCATTGTATGTCTTTTTAAGATTGAACAAAATTTAAATTACTTTTAAGCTCGAAGAAAAAAATTTCATTCAGCAAGAAGGAAAAAAAATCCTCCACTTTCTCTGTTTCACCCTCTGGCCTCCACCTAATATTTTTGCATTAAAAGCCATGTGTGTGCTGTCAAATGTTTCACAGGAGCACGCAGTCGTGTGAAATGTTAGCTTCTCATGCATAATACAAGGTCAGCTCACCTAATTAACCATATCATTATTGTAATTGTCCAGAATTCGCCACCCCATATGGCAACAAAATAAAAAGAGTTACAAGCAGAATTAATAATGTGAAATGAAGGGTGATGGTACAAGAGACCCAAGGAACGAGTGCAAGCATGGACAATTTATTCATTGTTTTAAGCAGGCAGCTGTTTGGACGGAGCTCTAAAGCTGAGTCATTACATTGTATATGGACACAGCTGGTGTAATGGTAATTAATGCAAATCTTTCAAGACCTTATACAACTTGTAGGAAGGGGAAAAAGTGAACGCATAGATGGATTTAGAAGTGCAGAAGCTTTGCAGTGGGGATCGTTCTCTCTAGAATTCGGATTGTGTTTTGTGTTATTCCACAGTCGCTCCTGAAACAAAACCTCAAGTGGTCCCGCTGGCCCTGTCTCTGTCTGACATGCCTGCTGTACCCGTCTTCCGCTCCGCTGCAAGTGTTGAGGATATGAAGGTGGGCACTGAGGGGCCCCGCAAAATCCCCCGTCGGCAGAGGAGTCAAGTCAAAAGGCCCGAGTCAAAATGAGGCGAGTTGCAGACATGTTGTGCAAATAATTTATGGCTGATACAGCGTTCATTTGAAATTAAGATGAAACACAAGGAGCGTGGCCCCCCCGCGCCACACGAAGGGGGTGTCTCATTAAGCGGCGTGGCTGGCCGGCGCCATGTGTACAATGTTCTGGCTTGACTTGTGATTCAATATTTTGATTCGTGCTTTTACATAAATTCAAATTCTTTGGGCAATATTGATATGGAGAGGGAGCGGAGAGGGATGGTCCTCAGGCACTCATATGTTGTGCTGCATGCTTGTTTAATAACATTGTGCAGTTACTCAGCTCCCATCAAGCTACGAGAGCAAGATTTATGCAAATTCCAAACAGCCTGCTATTAGTAACTATTTGATCTGTTTACCCTGTCTGTACTAAACAGGCTGGGTTATTCCCACTGCTGAATATTTACTTGTTTTTACTGTCTGGCAACAAATCTCAACCACACTTAAACTTTGTTTGTCAGGTCTAATTTAGCTTGTGAAAACACTGCATCCTCGTTTCCCGGTGTCCTTGGTGTTATATCTAAGTGCTGCCACCCTTTTCTTTCCTCCCCCACTGCCAGTCCTCCCTCCCTCCCTCCCTCCCCCTGCCTCCGCTAACACATCAAGTGAAGGCAGCCTGATCAACCCTAATAGGGTCTGGTAATTAGCGTCTTTGCATAGAGCCTGTCTGCACGCAGCTGCCCTAAGCAGGTTGGGGAAGGACTGCCATACACTTGACAGTGTGGAAAAAAAAAAAAAAAAAAAACAAAAAAAAAACACAATCTAATGTTCAGTATATGGACCAAATTAGCCTGGCAGTGGTAAACACAATCTACTTTAAAACAATACTGACACTAATTAGGCAACCAATGTATCATTTCAGAGTTCAAGTTTTAGCTGCGGTATCAAATACTTGCAAATACTTTGCAAGCCAACTTGATGTTTCCCGAATACAAATTAGAAAGACCTTTCTGCATAAAGGCTAAGCACAGCCTGCATTAGAGGGGGAGAAATAGTGGTTGATATTTCTGCTGTTATGTGACTTCTGTAGTGGAGAATAGAGGGTTGATTTATACACAGATAGAGCTTTATATACTGTATGATGAAAATCACAAGCAAACCAAAGCAAGCATGTGTTCTCTGGTTTGTTAATCTTACTTTTGAATTTGAATCTGTATCAGTTCCAGTAAAATTTACTCGGTGCAATCACTGTTAGTCCACAGAAGTGAGTTAAGCAAAGCATTGTGTCAATTAACCTTTTCCCAACAAGAAACCATCGAAGCATGACCACTTGGATTAAAGACTGTAAGACATGTAACCGTGATGTAAGACAATTATAAAACACCCTTATTAGGTTGCAATTTATTTAAAGCGAAATCTTCCTAAGCCATGTTTTTATTTTTATTATAAATTCTTGCATTGTCAATTTTCCAACTGTTGCTTTATAGAGCGACGCATCCAATTATGAAAGTAATCTTCAGTCACTTATAAAGATGTTAAATACATAATTCAGAGATGTCATGTGGCACTGAAAGTTTATGTTCCTGTTTATTTTCAAAACCATGACGGAATCTGCGCAGAAACCTTTCTTGTTCAAGAGTGTTGTTTTTCTGTACAATTCCAGTCACACACACTGACATTTGTACACAATGAGGTGAAGCATACAGCCATCTATCCATCTAAATTTTATGAAACATTATCGAACAGAGAGATGATGAGGATGGAGCAGAAGTCATGCTGATGGCTAGAGGCATCCCGGAAGAACAAAATCCACACAAAAAGGCTCCACAAGCGTGGACTCTGCATTTTAAACGTTTTTATTCAACTCCTGATCAATGAAATCACCTTTTGGAATGTTTTTTTTTCCACTATTGTATTCTGTTCTAATTTATTGTGTTTTATTCTTCATTCACTTATTTCAAAATGAATTAATTTTGTTATTCTATTTGGTCTCATTCTACTGCTTCAGTAAAACTTTACATTTTTAAAATTCTGATTTGTCTTATCCATTCGTGATGATGTGTTGAATTGTTAATTGAAGCAGCACCCTCAAATCCAACTTATGTAAGCTGAATGAATTTTGTGGGAGCTGCCCAACCACATTTTTCTACTTTTGAATACCAATTTTGCGTTTTTTCCAATATTACCACCAATTTTTTTATTGGGGGGTGGGGGTAATAAAAGAGGAACGTGTCTTTTTTTATTTTTAGGTAGTACGGTTTTAAAAATATTGCAAATCATTGAAAAGATGATTGTAACCCTAACAGGTGTGGTAAAATAAAGAAAAAAAAACTATCAATTAAATTATTATTATTATTTTTTTTTTACATTGGATGGATGGCAGACATGTTAAATATGTACACATATCAGCTTTTTATGAATTTTCTTCCCTTTCTTGTAATAATCTGCATTTTTTCCCCCTGGTTTTTCTCCTATTTTCCCCGGTTTTTGCGTGTCCGCTCTATGGATGTGAAAGTTGCTGCTGCGCCTGATTCGCTGCGTCTCGATCTGCTCCCACAATTCAACAGGCAACAAAGGAAGAAAGGAAGAGGCCGAGAGCTACACACAGTTAGCCAGCCCAGACTCAGAGATGTCACCTTTTTCTGTCATTACAGCCCGCTTGTGTGAATAAGTCCAACCTGCGGCCACAGAAGCGCCGCATACTGTGGCTTTTTGCTCCGAGGCGGACGATCAAGAAGGTAACGGGCATGTTTTCCTCAGAACAAAGCTAGCTGGCTCAGGTATACAGATAGCATTAGCCGAACTAACATTAGCCAACAATCGTCCAGGAGCGACTCTTTCATTCTGAAAATAAGCCTTTGCTTTAGTTTTTTGGCACTAGTAAGCAGAGAAGTGACGAGGTGAGAGGCATAATTGTGGCGTATTTATACAAGGCTACGCGTTAAAATTGGCGTTTAAAGTAGGAATGCTAACATGCAACCTGGCTGTTAGCTACATTTTACTGGGGCAAACACAACTCTGACTGTTGTATTTGACAGTGATAATGGCGTGTAACTTGACTTTTACGCGTGTTATTTTAAGCGAATCTACTATTTCTGTGTTGACTGCAGTGTTTTGTTGTGAAGTGCTGCAGTTAAAGTTGTAGAAGTGGAAAGCTAATGGCTAAGCTAAAGGCATGCTGTTGTGTCCGCGGGCCTTTACAGGTCAGGACAAAGCTGGTCAACTTCGATTTTACAAACACTCATCGTTGCAGGCTATTAAAGGAGTTTATGATAAGCATTGTGTATTGCATGGTGAGTCATTCTTTTAAAACGACTTGACTTTGTTGTTTTTTTTTTCTGTAGCATCACATGAAAGGTGGTGGAAGTGGAGCTTGACCCATCCAACTGAGTCACCATTTCCCTGCACATAATGGTGAGTAATCAGATTGCAGCTGTCTTGATTATCAGGCTGCTTTATTTAGCACATGTTTCAAGATACTGGATGTCCAGACTGCTCTGCAGGTTTATTGACAAATAATAAGGCTGTTACTGTTATCTTGCATTGCTCCATAACATGCATTTTGAGTGGAATATATGAGTTGCATTGTACGAATGCTCAGATATATGCATGGATTTTGTCACAAATGCTTTAAAAGAATAATTGAGAATGTGCAAATAAATATTTCGAATATGTGCACAGACGTGATAGTACAAAGTGAGAAAATGCAAAATTGCATTTTGTGTGTGTGGTTATATGACAACTAACATTTATGCCATTTCTGTGTAAATGAACATTTTTTTTAAACACTGCTGTTTAAATGTGAAAACAGAAAAACAGTGTTTTTTTCACAAGAAACGCGGCGTAAACTTGGTCTAAGACTCGCGAATGATACAGTCCATTTTTATATTTGCAAGCACATATTTTGTCATAATGTCGTTTATGTCTGACTATATGATCATTTTTTTCCACTTTGAATTAAACTGTGATGCTTTTTTTCCCCCCTCCCATTACACAACATAAAGATATTTTTGTTTTTCTTCTTGCAGGGTTTGATGTCACATCTGTCTGCATGACTTGCGTTGTGTGGCCTGATGGGAGGACATTGTGGATAGTACTTTCATTGGGACACCAGGAGAGCCATCCCATGCCCCCGCTTCGGAGGGCCTGTCAGAATGAAGAAGATAAGCCTTAAGACCATCCGTAAGTCCCTCAGCATAAAGGGCAAGGAGGAGGGTGACTTCGTCATGCTCCAGCAGCCCTCGGTGACGGCAGAGTTTTCTAAGGACGAGTCACTTTTTGGGGGCTGCTACACCAAAGAGCTTTCTGCCTGTGACCTCGCTGGAGAAGAGGACAAGGGGGACCAGAACAAGGGCCGTTCAAAAAGTGAGGGCATTATGGGATCGCTAAAGAGGAGACTGTCTGCCAACAAGCAGAAGGCCAAAGTGAAAGGCGGCTCCTCGGCCATCGGCTCGGTGGATGACGACGACACCTTCTCCTCCTCTTCGGTGCCTATCAGCTTCAATGAGGTGAAAGCCCAGAGACCCCTCCGATCTGCATCCTTACGGAGTCACCACTACAGCCCCTCCCCGTGGCCTCTGCGGTCAGTCAACTCGGACGAGGCGTGCATCAAGATGGAGGTAAAAGTTAAAGCCATGGTTCACTCTTCGAGCCCAAGTCCGAACCTAAACGGTGTCCGGAAGGAATTTCACGATTTCCAGATGGAAGGGCTCTTTCAGGACCAAGCAGAGTCCTTAAAAAATCTCCAGCAGCCCCAAAACGGCGAGCTGCATCTAAATATTGATGATAATGACGTGCCTGTGGTGCTGGGGTTGACGCCCCAGGACTACATCCAGTACACAATGCCTTTAGATGAGGGAATGTACCCAGAAGGGTCTCACTCCTTCTGCCTGGACAGCTCCTCTCCTATGGAGGTGGTGACGGAGGCCGACAGTGCATCCCTCCACACAGACCAGGGACAGGAGGATCACGAACTGGTCAGTGGCCTGCCTCCAGATCTCTTTATGGAAACCTCAGTTAGTAGTATTCTTCTCGGTTCTGCTGGCGTGATGCTGCAAAGCTCCAGAGTGGAGGTCCCGCCCCCCCTCTCTCCACTCCTGCCACCGTCGACGAGCAGCGGCCGTATTCCCAGGACTTTCTCGGGCTTCAGCTCTGCGGACAGCCAGGTAGCCGAGCGGGTCCGGCACCATCTCAACTTCGACCCAAACTCGGCTCCCGGGGTGAGTCGGGTGTACGACTCGGTCCAGAGCAGCGGGCCCATGGTGGTGACCAGCCTGACCGAGGAGCTGAAGAAGCTGGCGAGGCAGGGCTGGTACTGGGGCCCCATCACGCGCTGGGAGGCGGAGGAGAAGCTGGTCAACCTGGCCGACGGCTCCTTTCTGGTTAGAGACAGCTCAGACGACAGGTACCTGCTCAGCCTGAGTTTCAGGTCACAGGGCAAAACCCTCCACACCCGCATCGAGCACTCCAACGGACGCTTCAGCTTCTACGAACAGCCCGACGTGGAGGGACACACGTCCATCGTCGACCTAATCGAACACTCTATTAAGGACTCGGAGAATGGAGCTTTTTGCTATTCCAGGTCTCGCTTACCAGGGTCTGCAACCTACCCTGTCAGACTAACTAACCCGGTGTCTCGGTTTATGCAAGTGCGCTCCCTGCAGTACCTTTGCCGCTTTGTCATTAGGCAATACACAAGGATAGACCTGATCCAAAAACTGCCCTTACCCAACAAAATGAAAGATTACCTGCAGGAGAAGCACTACTGAGGACACAGACAGGACAGCGGTAGCAATTTGCACTTTTGTGTTCAGTTAAGAGATTTAAACAAGGTTTACAGACAACCACAGTTTTGAGATGGTCGGTTCACGTGGCTCTTTGGTTTGTGTCCAGGTGATCCTGTCACTGTTCAGTCCTCCATTCCACTGTTCTGGGGTGTTTCGCTGGTTTTAGGGAGCTCTACTTCCAGAAATATCAACCGCCACATAATCTTATCCAGAATTCAAAGCTATACAGCCAAGTGATGTTAAGAGTGCTGACAAACGGCACTTGTGATGTGTGGTTGCAAATGCTATACAGCTAGAGCGGATTACATTTAGATTCATATTAAAGTTGAGCCTGTGGGAAAGTTATCTCTCTGATATTGAGAATTCATTGCATTTAATCCACTTAATTGTACATGTCAGACGATCTGAAGATGGATGTTGCTACGTCAGATTTTAGGATCTCTGCAGACTGGCCCATTTCGATCCTTTTTTTTTTCTTTTTTGTTTCTTTCAGCCTGATCGGACACCTAACTTTATTCCGCACCCACAATTGAATGTATAACTTCATTGCATTGATGATCCATGAATTGCAGATTTTTTTAATCGAATGAATTACAGAGGCAGTGTCTAAACCAATCAGGAGATTCCTCTGTTGACATGTAGTGAAACTTTTCTGCATCAGGATGAATGTTTTTAACAAACTACAGTTTTCCAACCGCGAGCAAAAGATCCCAGGTCAGTCATTTTAAAATCATCATTAATAACATTGTTTAATCACTGAAGGATCCAGATGTGCCAGTCTGTCAGAAATCACACAGTTAGGACACAGAAGTAGCTTTAAATTCTACGGCTGCATGTAGCCATTTTACAGACTAAAGGTACTGATAATGCTGGATTTTAATGTTGTGCTGTTTGTAGAAATGGCCTCAAGTTAATGTATAAACCTTTTTCAAACAATGTTAATATAAAAAAAAAAAGTCAATTTTTCTGCATTAGGAATGTTAAATAAATCTGCACCGCAGCTCAGGCCTAACATCTTTGTCACTATCTGTAACGCTTGTATGTGCATGTAGTAAAAAGGCTTTAAGATGGTCGAGTTACTCCAAAGGAGAGAAGATGTCACAGTTAAGAGGATGAGACTGGATGTGTTGTTAAAGCACGACTCTTGAGTAAAAAGGTTGTTAAATGCACACTTACATTAACTTAAAGTAGGTTCCACGCAAAATAAAATTGCCCCAAGTTACCCTGAAACAGGAAACTAAATAGATCTGCAGTCAATTGACCTGAATCTGTGTGCAGGAATGGCTGTTTCTTCGTCTCCTAACGCCAGCAACGAGCTGGACTCGGATCAGAGGAATCCCAAAAATGGTGCGAGCTCCGGTAAACGGATTTGGGAGAGCCAAGGTTAAGTCCTTCTTGCCACGTTGGGAGCGATGCCAGGGTTTCAGCGTGCGACAGAAGTTCAGTCACTGCTGCGCCGCATCATTAGTGTTCGATGGGTTTTAGGAAGACGATAAGAAAATGAAAACAAAATGTTTCCATTTGCTTCGTCACACTGCCCCCCCCCTCACACACACACACACACACAGATTATCTCTCTACTGGGCTGTTTGTGCCGGAGTAAAGGGAAGAGCACACAGTATGCTACGCAAGTGCTTTATATGGATACTTGACAGGGAATCGTGTTTCCACATTATGAATGAGCATCTTTTTTTTGACATCAGTGTCCTTATAAAAGTATTCGGAGAAGTGGTCTCTCGGACAACTCTGGTAGGTCGTTAGCGCGTAGTTCTAGTTTTAGTTAGCTGGAAGCGTCGGTGTCTGAGGAAGTTACCATGAAATCTAGCACAGCAGAAAGTAGATAGGAACTTTGAGTGGTCTTGCATGTTTAAAGACTTTAGCATTTTAAGGCTTTGAGTTGTATAGGAATGAAGGATTTAGGTTGTGTGTTCGGCTGTGTAGAGAGATGTCTTTTCTGTCACAAACATTGGCTGGACATTCTGTGTAGAAGAAATGTTTTTTTTTTTTTTTTTCCTTTTATGAATCCTCGAGTTATGTTTTGTTTCTTCCCTCTCGTTTTGTGACATTTGCCATCTGGGGGATAGGACTGTACAGAAAGGAATGTACGCTTGTTTGAGGTGTCCGTTTTAATCCGCCTGCAGACCAGTTTCAGAAAGCATGGGAAACACAAAAACTACATTGTCACATTATTTGCACTTGAACATTTCTCATTTGACATGCTTGGATCCTCTCCTGCCAAGAGTGGTCCCTCAGATGGTGTTGTTTTGTTTTGTTTTTTCCTCCCTTTGAAAAAAAAAAACCCAACAAAAGTCACATGTTAGTCTGTACGTGATCATATAACTGTTAAAGTGAACTTTTTGTCATATCTGTGGGATACAAAGGGTAAAGGCACCAGCATCATTTCAAAGCCTATGCTATTGCTCATCAAGGAATGGGATCACTGCAAGAATGTGGATGTAAATTTAATATTTTCTTTTTGTGCGTGTATGTGTTTCAGTTAAAATGTGAAAGTACAATGTTAGTCTCTTTTTTTTTTAATACAATGTTCTTTAAGTGTTTTTCCATTTTAATTTGCAATTATCACATTTTTTGACAAGCAGGAGCCAGTTTCATTTGGTATGCTGCTGTGATTTCTCTGAACATTAGTTTATTATTATTATTATTAAGCATTCTTGCCTTCAATGTCTGATTCCAGAGGTTGATGCTTGTTGGTTAATGAGAGCTCTTCAGCACTTAACAAGCTACAACTGTTGGGTTTGTTTGTTTTTTTGTTTTATTTTGTGCATCTCGGTGAGTGAAGGTAATTGTTTACAGCATTTTGTTTGGACATATGACCCCCCCCAACCCCACCTTTTTTTTGTTTTTTGTTTTTTTGTTTACCCTCTCTCACATGAACATCTTGGTACAATTGTTTATATTTCGTTTGATGTGTTTCTACACATTTGTGCTGCTTATGGATATGATTGCCTTTCTTGTATTGAACAATGGGGAAATAGAATGTCACCAATGTAGACGTATGTACACATAAAAAAACAACACTTTGGTTATCACCTCGGGAGAGCGGAGCAGATTTGTTAACAGCTGTCGTCTGTTGGAAGAAGAGAAGCCGTAGCGAGTTAGTGAATCCCTCTGTAGAGTCACCAGTTCACTCCAGTTTACATTGGTTGTCAACTTTCCAAAGTAGATGGTCTTTTTGTATTTTTCTTTTGGAAAAAAAAAAATCAACAGTGATTTATTGCACATTTTGGATACAGTTCAAGAGTTTTTTGTATCTGCCAACTATAAATTATAAATAAAACTATATTCTAAAAAAACATGTTCACTGTCTTCATACACTCAAGTCTCATTGCATGAGTGCTGCAATCCGTCTAGGCCAGGGGTGTCAAATATAAGGCATGTGGAGCAAAACTGGCCCGCAAGAGGTTTAGATTCAGCCTGAAAAACGACCAAGAAAATAGAGAAAGTTTAAATTTAAAGGTTATTATGGCGCTATTTTACCGATCTGTTGCACTCAAGATGTAATTGGGCTGTAAGTGACCCCTGAACTAAAATGTGTTATGATCTGGACAATCAGGACAGCTGACAGCTGCCGAAACCGTCAGGTAAATAACAAAATACCTCCCTGGTCTTTGGAAAAGAACCTTCGTTTTTGAATCAGGAAAGCTTTTCTTCAAGAAACCATTTTTTTTTTTATTATTTAAATATGAATTAAAAAAAAGTCAAATTTCAGTTCAGCTGTATTTATTAGATCATGAATGAGTTAATGGTCCAACAAAAGCCATAAAAACAACATTAAAGCATTTGATATCAAGACAAAATCAGATTTTTTTTGTCGTCTCAACACTTGGAAATACTAAAGTGTCAGGCATTCAAAAACAATTGTTGCCTTCATGAAAAAAAACTATTTTATTGGCTTATCAGATAAAATGGTAAAAACAAATAAATGCCTTGAAATGGTTATATGCCAACCTGAGTGGTTATCAGATGAAAGAGCAATACACAGGAAAAAAAAATTAGATAAGAATGTAGAAAATATGTATAAATGCAGGCAATTTTCTTTTTTGGTTTGCAAGCTGGAGTACCTGGAGAAAACTCACACATGCACAGGAAGAATGTGCAAACGTCACATAGGAAGGTTCCCATTGAAGGACTTTTACAAGTCAGCCGTATTAAACACTGCATTACTGTGAGCCAGGTGTAAATTTAAAAAAAAAAGAGGAATGTAATGTTTTCTGAGGCCTGGTGAAGTGATTTTAATCACTATCCTGTGGATTTAAAGTTTCCCACCCCTGCATGCATGCATAAATAAATAAACAAATACCTGAACTCAGGATTCCAAGACAACTGGAGCAGACCTTTGAGCATCTTGCACGGTTAGTTTGTAATAAATCAGCTCAGATCAGAAGATGCACTCGATAAGAGCTGGATCATGCTCGCTAATGTGTTAATAGGTTGAAAGATTAGAGGGAGATTCCTTCCACAGTGGGCACAAATTGGCGGCTAATCTCCAGAGCTCCGGTTGCCTAATTTACAAAGACAATCCAGCCGGTCTTTAAATACAAGGGAGTGAATGGGAGACTCTTGGGAGAGATTAGCGAGCCATGCTACCAGCCCGGCTTTAACTTTACTTTATGTCTACTCTGGAGGAACGGCGCGTTGCAGAGGGAGCGGGGAGAAGATGGGAGGTGGGGGTGGTGGTGGTGGTGTCAGGTTTGGACTTGGATCTGCAGGAACACGGCTCGCATGATGATGAGGAGGTAGACTTTGTTAACTGCTGTGTCTGACAGCCCTCTCCAGGCATCTGAGGTGAAGATACACAACTGTTTACTCTCCCTCTCTGCCCGGTTCAGGATGATTTATTCATGGCACTCGCTGGTGGTCGCATGTCATATAGAGATGCCTCCATCATAAAAGGACATGTCTGCCTTCTACTGTTAGTTTTTTCCTTTTTTTTTTTAATTTGCAGATTTTGGAAATGTTTATATGCAGGATCTAGCGGGAGGGGGATATACTTTGCCTGGAGAGTGCGACTTGTCTTGATGTGACAAGGCATCTCCGCAGTTTTGGATTTATCTGCAGATGCAATATTCGCACGACTCACCTTGCTATCTTCTGCCCGGGATGTTCCCTGTTTCCCAGAGTGCCGCACTGTGGTTCTTCCAAAGGACGGCTGTCACTTGTCATCTGTTACTGTCTCAGGAAACATTTAAATTATATATATAAAAAAATCTTGACATAATAATGAAAATATCTGTATATTCCATCACACCATGTCTTTTTTTTCCCTTCAAATAATAGCAGGAAATGAGCAGTTTTATCTAGTATAATGTAATCTGAGCCAACAGACAGAATTAAAAAGAATCTACCCATCAATTGTCATTGATATATAATTAATAACATGAAGGTGTAGTGGCTAGCACTATTTCAATTTTCCAGTCTGAGTCCAGGTGTTAGATTCCTTTCTGTGCAGTTTACATGTTCTTGATGTGCATGCAGGGGTCTTCTCCAGCCGCTCTGAGGTTAATTGGTGAGAATAAATTGATTTAAATGTGTTTTTCCCTGTGACTGACCGGAAGCCTGTCCAAGCCACGCCGTCCCTTCGCCCACAGCCAGCTGGGATTGGCTCCATCCCCCCTGTGAGCCCGAGCGTGACAAAAACGGATGTATGCAGTCGTTTTGATTGTCTCGCCATTTGAACATGAGAAGTGCATTAAGATCGCTTTTAAATCCATCTTTTAAATATTCAAAGAGAAATGAATGTGATGTTATCCCCGCAGAGGAAATCAAAAGATTGACTCTGTCAAAACGTATTTTCTTTAATCATTGGTCATCGAAAGCCAGTTCATGCGTGTCTTTGGAATGTAGATCAGATTCGACATACTCACAGGGGGGAAGTCTAACAGAACGTCCATCCTTCCATTCATCTTTTATACCGTCTCATCCTGTTCTGGTGCTGGTGTGGATCCCAGTGAAAACACCCCGGACAGGTATCCCGTCTTCACACGATTTTAGCTTTGTCTTTTCACATATAACACTCAATACATTAAGGCTAAACAATCCTAAAGAATTCTTGCACTTTATTTTTTCGGAAATTGAATTTTTGAAAACCCAAAACTTGACTGTGTTTGCGTTTGCTGCGGCGCATAATGTCATCACAAAAAGTGCTCGTTTGTGAGCAAATTTCTTCTCAGTGTGGTTCTTAGTTTGAAAGTGTTTACTCTGGAGAATCCATCCATCACGTGTCGTCTGTCTCAGATTGATGATACATTCCCGCCATCTGCTGCGCTGCGTGGTGCAGCCATTTTTCACCTACAAACAGGGATGATGTTGACAGCTTGAATTAGCCGGCAAACATATATATCGCTTTAAATTGTCGTGCCAGGAAAACATCGGTGGGTCTAGCTAGTAATGATAAAGCCGAGGTTACCTGCTGGCAACAGATGTCTTTCGGCCCAGAGTGAAAGGTTCAGCTCTATTAATGCTTGTGATCTCATGCCAGCAGAGCCATATACCACTGAGACCCTCTCCTTCCCCATCTATCATACATTAGATGCCTCTGAAGCCCCAATTAGCCCCGTTAGAGACGGGACTGCCTTCATCATTAGCAGGTCCCCACAGAAACAACTGCTCATCGCGGTATTCATTGTGATCATTCGTCACAGTTTCCCCGTGTACTCGTGGAGGGCCTGTTTGTTGAAGTTCAGCTTGGTAGCGACCACCTTGTGCCTCTCACGCCGTTGTGCCGCGCGCCCCCAGATCAAAACCGCCTTTCATCGCGGTCCATTTCCTAAAGCAACATTTACCCCACAACAAGCAAAAATGAAAATTTAACAAGCAAAAAGTGGTTTGGACTGCGTGCGCTGAGCTACCGGCTCGGCTCAGAGGAACGGGAACTCAGACGATTTTGAGGAGAGAGTGTGGTTAATGACCAGAAAATGGCTGTTCCAGATGGCCACAGCTCCGGGGTGGCAGCGGAGAAGGATCTGGCCACTTTGATATTTGATTGATAATCTGTCCAGAAAATAATTTGTTTTGTGAGAGCCCTTCACGCTTTACATTTTCATTAAAATATAATCTTATTTCTCATTTTTCTGTTGTTCTCTGCTATATTATTTGACGGCAGGTGAAATGTAAATCAGCTACCTACAAACTTTCCTTCAGAAAGACAGCTTTATAATTACAAATAACGTATGCGCACAAGAATTGAATAACAATAACTGGCAGAACTTAGTGTGTGTGTGCGTGCGTATCTTCAGTGCAGAGCCAAGGCCAAGGGGAGTCATAAGACGGCCCGTAATTATGCCATTAAAAAGAGTGACATCTGGAACTTGGGGGCCATCGAGTAACACGGAGTACCCACCTCTACCCACCTCCACCCACCTCCTTCCCTCCCTGGCCCCCCTGTGACACCGACAATCCACTTTCATTCCCTCCAACAATCTGCCCATCCTTCACGCGGGGGGGCTCGGTGTGCGCATGTGGCGGTGGGGGAGGGATTCAGGGTTGGGGTGCAGGCGGGGTGTGTGAACAGGTGGCAGGCGTCAGGAAATGGATGGGGAATGTTTTGAATGGGAAACTTGCCTCCATTCCTCACGGAGTACCTGGGTGTCTGCCCTTCACCAGCGGTCCAAGAGGCACAGCGAGGACGGGAGAGATGAAATGAGAACAGGTGGCGGTTTGTCGTTTAACGAGGAATGGAGTTCCCCTGTAGGTGTAGGGAAGCGCGGCCAACCGAGCGGTATAGAGCGCGCCTCCACAACAGGATCCCCCACCCCGCTGCTCGCGGGTCTCTGTGGGATCCACACTGTATCTGAAACAGAGGAGCTTTAGAGATGAAGCCCGGCGTGTTAAGAGTGCACAGTGCTGGTTTTAAAATTAGTTTGGCACACGCTGAATGGAAAATTTACCCAGGACAAAAAGTGCACTGCTGGAAGAAATTGAACAATGTGTAATTAATGACATACCTGCCTCCAATCTGTTTTTGGTCAAGGGCCAGGCGGCCATCGTTTTGTACTTTGATTGAATTGCAGTCGCACTCCGAAACTCTTTGAACCGCCACTGTCCCACAAGTGCTTCGCGCTCCCTCAGCTGAGATGTTGCACGGCAATTAGCAGCCCACCCTCCTCCACCATCCGTGCGCGCCTGGCTCAGCGGGACCCCGCCCTCCTCTGCAGCCTCCTCCCGCTCACATCCCACCCCCATGTTCACCCCCCCCCCCCCCCCCAATGTTCACACCCCCCCCCCCCCCCCCCCCCCCCCCCCCCCATCCTAATGTGGTGGCTCCAGTTCGCTCAGGGCTTTCTGCTGTTATAATGAGCTCGGTCCAGCACACCTCTGGTACACACAGCATCTGCTTTGTAACTTTCCAACCGAGCTTCGCTCATGACGCAATCGAATTAAAAACATGCCAACAAATCCCTCTCATTTTTTTTTTTTTTTTTTTTTGGAATTATGCTCGTTTGTTTCGATAGAATTTACCAGACAATTAAGTCAGAGTCATAATTTGTCCTCTTTGATATGGTGGAAAACTGGGATGCATTATTTTGTCTCAAACATTCCTTCCTCACAGTCACAGCTTTGAGGCAGCTGATGGGAACTAATCACTGAGATATATGCTAATTGTGCTGTTTAACATCTCTAAGTAATATTTATAACGGAAAAAAACGAAAGCAGAATTAACTTGTTTTCCAGAAAAACTGAAACGATGTTTTCAGTGATTTCCAAACATGTTTTTAATGTTATCCGAGCAATGAAACATTCTCTCTGGATTGTATACTGCCTCAACGTGTTTATGAGCTTCTTAATTGTTTATGCGCACATACTTTAAATTCAGACTTTTTACATTCATTACACTTTGATGCACCATCATCACGCTGACATTTACAACCCTAAAGGTTTGACATTTTAACAACCTTGTTAACCTTAAAACTCGATTACATTATCTCTGGTGCCATGCATAACAACCGAGGAGTACATTAAAAGCTGGATCTCTGGAAATAGTAAATGCCTGATTTAGGTGAGAATCTGATTTGTTATGGCAGCCTCGGCTTTCTCCTCAGTTCTGTAATCTATTGAAGTGGAAAGTTTTTCGTTTTTTTTTTTCCTTTTTCCTCCCCTCCTAAAGCATCGCAGGTGATTTGCAGTTTCCCACAGGACACTCTTGGTGCTCTGGCACCAGCTTTATAAAACATAAGATGACTCTAAAAACTTACATCAACCATTTCCAAAGGGGGACATCTAATTTCTTTTTGAAAGCTTCAAATATTTACCCAACTTGATATCATATGATCCTGTGGGTCTTTTTTTTTTTTTTTTTTTTCCTTGCTTCCTCTCTCTTTTTCTCTCTTCTATTCCTGGCAGCATGACACTGGAGAAGGCGTGGGCGGTCTGTTAGTTCATCAAAAGGTCTACGGCACTGATCTGGAGTGACATAACTTAACAGCTCGTGGATGCAGCCTACAGAGATTGGCAGTCCCCCAAGTGTTTTGTCCTTAATTCCCTGCTAGTAGGGCGAGATTGGTTAACCAGAGGAGCTGAGTCAACTCTGATCTCCACATCTTAAATCCCATATACCTCCATATCACAGTAGGATCAGTAAAACTGTGGTGACCATATATATATATATATATATATATATATATATATATATATATATATATATATATATATATATATGAATAAAATCAACTGTCTGTATGACAGGAAGTAAGTGGATAAATGATGTGCTTTTTTGGGGGGGGGGGGTGATTTCAGAGCAGCAACTCTTAAAAATATAGTGTTTATCCTCTGTACCTCTGTACACACAGTCGTTCCCCTCTGATGGAGGAGATCAGAGGAATAGGCACTATCTCTAATACTGATGTAAATCTGAACCAGCACACAGAGGTTGCTGGCTTGAAAGTGGGCCTGGAGGGAAGTCTTTTAACATTACATCCAAACTGAAGGAATTGTGAGAAATATTGGACAGAGCCCCCCCACCACATAGACAGCAAGAGTTTATTCCTGCAGCTGCCTTCAGTTTATTCACATCTCGTGCTCGGTTATTAATCAGTCAGCTGCCACAAGAGAACTATGCAGTAATTTTTCCAAGGGCTAGCATGTGGTTTCCGTTTACAATATAAATCTTGGAGCTCTGCGGAAGGAGAGCCATCTATTACCCAGTGATGCAGGCCATTTCAATTGGGCTAACTCAGTCTCCTCAGTGGTTGTATCAGCTAATCTTACTGACGTTGTCTCCGGCCGGCCATTTATTGAGTCTGTCTCTCTGTCAGCCTGTCCATCTCGTCTTCATCGGGAGCCCCGCGGCCATGTACGCACTGCCTGAAATCCTTCAATCCTTCACCGCGATGTAGGTTCTTGCTCAGTGTCTGCCCGAAACAAGTCAAAAAGACAATTGTTGTCCTGAATCTGTCGACTTCCCTTCCTCCAGAAACAAACAGCAGGTCGGAAAGGGGGCAACTTCCTTAAACGCCACTTCACAAGATAAAGGCGCTTAATGGAAAACGGCGCAGTAAATGAAGTACTCATTCATAATTCAGGATTAGGTTTTTAATGGGTGTCTCCCAGTCCTGTAATACCGCGCTCCTTCAATTGTTTGCAGTTTGTAAATAATGTAATGCAGTCGTGATGAGTAAAAGTGGCCATGGGCCATGCAATAGTGATGAACTCAGGGAGGAGGCTCAAGCACAACTGAAATAATTCTGTTTGAGGAAGAAGGTTAAATATCCACGCCTGTCATTAGACAAATCTACAGGGATGTGTTCGGATAAAAGAATATGTTCCTTTATTTATTCATCTTGCAGACTGTCAAGTGTTCTAAAGACTTGGCAGTTTGTTTAATGTCAATGAAAAGAAAACGCCTCGAGTGAGGTTTGATAGGAAGCATTATTTGCTACCTGTGTGCATAACTGCATTAAAAAAAAAAAAAAAACAGTTTTCGTCTAATTTTGTGTTATTTTCAGGCTTTCAGGAACTCTTTAATTGCAGTACAACATACAATCTGACAAAAGACATGACTGCATACCTGGGACACAATAGCACAGAGTCGATAGTCAATACTTAGCAGCCTCTAATATTGTAATCTTTGGAAGCCCTTCATCTTTTTTTCCCCCTCAGGTCTCAAAGGTCAAAGCAGCCTCTTCAATCAAAATCAAAACCACTACAAGTACTGATTGAGCGTGATGAGGAAAATGAGTGTTCCTGAAAAGGGCGCCTCAGTGTTTCCTGTTTGAATGAGAGTCTTCAGAGACATCAAGTGGTCTTTGTCGCGCGTGTGATGCAATTTGCGAGTAAAAAGGAGTGGAGGACAAAATAAACTGACACACGGAGAGACGGAAAAAAAACCCACATTCGCCGCAGATTCAGGAGTGTTTTGTGATGCATCCCTTGACGAAGTGCACACTTGACGCTCGTGCTGTGTTTATACAACCTAATTCCATGAGAGACGTCAAAAAAAAAACATTTTTTCAATTTACTGTGTCATTTTGACTAAGCAGCTTTTGCCCATGCATGTCCGCTCCTCCTACTGAAGTGTGCCATTCAGTTTTAAGTAGTAAAAAAAAAAAAAAATCCTCCTAAATCCCCTCCAGAAAAACAGCAGCTTAAGTAAGGTTAATGTTCGCCATCCTCACTTTCCTCTCCACTTCATGTAAGATTATACTGAAGGACGTGGAAATCGCTTCGACCATTCAAGCTGGGGGCCGGAGTCGAAGGGACAGCAGGTCGTGACCCATCAGCAACAATGCAAACCAAACATGTCTTTTCTGTGACTTTGGTTTGTTTCAGATATAATCTGTAATTAGACAGAGTACAGCAGAAAGATGAGTTTGCTATTACAAACATACTGTACATCCTACTGAAAAAAGGAGCATCCTTTCATGGTGTCTGTATTATCAGATGTGACCTATAGGTGTCCTTGTTCAGCAAGTCATTCTGCTGTGCCCTCTTCTTAAAGTAAGTCATCTGTTTCTGAGCACAAAGTGAAAGCAACATCACAGTTTTCCTGAGATTTTACAGGCACAAAATCACATGTTTACCTACAACAACAGTCTTTATCTGACTGAGCCGCTTCCTCATTTCCTGCTCCTCTTTTTCTTCCTCGCAAAACTATCATTTGTGTTGAAATCGGCAGATTTGTTTGAGGAGTTAGACCTTACAGCTTTGCCACCGCGTTGCCGGGATATTCTAAATAAATATGTGTTGCAGAGGGAAGCCTTTTGGAAGCTGCAGTGCAGACTCATCTCCTCCGTAGCCCCTACCAAGGTCCCTGTAATTCAGCACAGCTAAACACAATTTGATCCAAGGGAGCACCGGCGATGTTTCACTCTGATTCACACATTACAAAGGCGAAACAACAACACAAATGTTTAATCATAATTCCCGGCGTCTGTGGTTTAAATAAATCAACCAAGACTCCTTGAAAGTGATTCATCTTGCAGGTACGATGAGTGGTCATGATTATTCATTACCTGCACAGGAATTCAAGCAGACTGACAATTAAATACGATTTTGTTTTTTTTTAAAGGAAACAGGATGTTCCCAACAGTTTTGTGCTAATTGCATTATCTCATTTATCTCTTCAATTACTCAAAAAAATGCTTTAAAGGACAAAAAATTATGTTCAAAATGCAGAGAAAATGCCTTTTGATGGCCAAGCCTGGTAAAGAGCTGCATTTCAAATCCCCCACTTGGAAAGGATTGGAACTCGTGTTACTAATTTCTTGTCGGTGCATGTGTTTTGGTGCATTTTAGAAATGGTTTGCACCTTGCAAGGATGCACATTATATCAAAAAAAAAAAAAAAAAAAAAAAAAAAAATCTTCTGCCGGTGCTGAAATGTCTGTAAACCCACATTTAGAGGAGTAAATATGCAGTATGTAAGGCTTTTGGATCTATGAATCACAAAGGTAAGAGACTGTCAGCTCCGGCGCTGCAGTGCCTGGATCTTAACGAGTGAGGAGACAAGAGGAATGTGGAGCAGACGTGGGTGGTATTTAAAACTACATATAAATAAATAAAAGGTGAAAATAAATAAATAAATTCTACCTACATCACTGAGCTGATCACTATCTCTTGCAAGATGAAGCCAAATAGAGCAAATGGAGGACAAGCTGCTTAAATTCCTTGGTCTAGCCTTGAATCTTTATATTATCCCTCTGTTTTTATGTATTTTCTAATATTGAGGGCTCGTCTTCAAGATAAGTTTGATTACAGTTGCAACCAGAGCATATAACCCATGCAAAGAAGGAATGACTGAAGGTGCGTCACCTTTCCGGAGGTTTCTTTTTCCGTCGTCATCACAGTGAATGGAAACCATGAATGCCAACAATGAAAAGGCACTTTTCAAGTTATTATTCAAATTGAGCTTTCAAAAATATAAAAGGACTCGCAAAAGTTTAGAGTTTCAAAGTGCCTTTTGCCTGCCACTTCAACAAGAGTGTTTTCATTGTTCTTTTTTTTTTTTCTCTCTTTCTCAAAAATGTATAACAAACAATATTAGCACAGGAAGCAAGTTATTTTCCAGGGATGTGTGTTTGAACTTTTAGTTTTCTGAAAAGTTTTTATTTTGCATTGGAACTCAGATATCTGTACTTTCTGCTGGTTCCATTTTCCAAACTGGCTCAAAATGTTTAATTTCATTCATTTGAGGACGATTCAGTGTTACAGTGGACACAGATGTCTTTAATGAAACTGCAGAATTTAAGGATGTTTGATGCGATCGAGGTGCACCAACAATGACTGAATTGAAGACTTCCTGTTATCATTAGAGAAATTAGCAGGATTTTTTTTCTTTTGAAAAGAAAAAAAATCAATTTAATTCAAGGCTTCCTGTGTTGAGTTTACTTGTTCTTCCTGTATGGGTGTGTGCATGTGTGTGTATTTTTAAAGTATCGTAATAGAGCTAATCTCCACATTCCAAAGACAATCAATATGTAATCAGTCTTAATTTGGATTAATTTGCTCAGTGTGGTGAGTATGGATGAATTGGATTTTGTAATTAACACCTATGTCACTGCCAACTGTGCGACGACGCACCCGGAAATCTCTGGGAGAGGTCATATTAATATAGCACACACACACGCACACACACACACACACACACACACACACACACACACACACACACACACACACACACAGAGGCAGTAGGTAATATTTCCTGTACTTCATTTTACCATTATAAAGTTTTTCCTCTTTGTTTTAGGGAAATGCGCAGCGATTTTCTAAACAGTCAAAAGATCAATTAAGTCTCATGCTCTGGTTTTTTATGGAAATGTTGACATTAAAATCCACAGTAAAATGTTAGTTCTTTGAAAGAGAGAGTCGATTCTTGTGAATTTCCAGTCATTTTTTTACAGTGTAGGTAGGAGAAAAAAAAAAAAACAACAGAAAAATGTCAACAATAAGTGGGTGGGTCCATTTATTCCCGCCTCCTTTTGTCTTGCATGATGGACACAGGGGCGCGCGGTGAAGGTCCACACACTCATCCATCCAACGTCTTGCCAACTCTGTGCTTTTAGATCTCCTTTCACCCAATGCTGCCCCCCCCCCCCAATTACCCCATCCCCCCCTTCCCTTTTCCAACCAATCCACTCAGCACACATTGTGAATTTCACCCACATCCTTCACTGAGTCGTCCAATAAATCTTTCACTCTGTCGGATGAGGTGTGGCCTTATACGAAGCTGATGTGTTGGAAAAAGAAACGGGAGGTTGCCGTATGTTGACATCCTCAACTCTGTTGCAGACCTTTTGAACAACTGTTTTTCCCAATACATTTAGTTTTCACAATACATGGTGTAGTCGATGTGTTAATAAAGTTCATTTGTACCTTCTTAGACTGAATCAGTCAGACTTATTGCAAATGTTCAAACAGCACATTTTAGCATAATTAACTGATTCAATTAATCAGTCATATTTTATTCAACAAACACTTTTTATTCAAATAAAATGCAATAGAATAAAGCACACAAGCCCACAGAAAGCAAAGGCTTCAAATCTATAAACTGGTATAAATCATGTTCATCAGTTACGTAAAGACAAATAGAGTAAAACGTCCCCACATGATCCCAAAAAAATACATTCTTTTTCTCTACTTCAAAATCACACATGTATTTCATCTCACTGCAGGTTTTTTTTTATTTATTTATTTTTATTTTTGGGGGACTCTGTGGCACACACAGGCATAAAACTTCTGCCTTCAAGCTCCACTTGAAAGGAGGCATGTAAAATATTGATCACACGGCCACCGCTCTCCCCCGACTGGTCAAACTGACAATGTTACAGCCGTCCTCGGTCTCCTCTGGTTCTCCCACAGGGACGTGCCGCTCGTGGTTCGCCTGCTTCCTTACAACAACAGGGCAGAACGCCGGGTCAGCGACACGGCGGTGCTGGCAGAGAGATTCATAGTCTTGCTCAGGGACACTTCAACAGCACTCGGACCACAACAAGAGTCTCCACCCAAAGGACGGGGTCTTTGTTCGCTGCGGTGAAGCGCTGCCACTGCTGCTTCACTCAGCAAATCAAAACACGACCTCATGATACCAAGTGTGGAAAATTACTGCTGCAGTAAATGTCTTTTCCTTAGATGAAAACACGAGAAAAAAGGAAAATGCTCCAGTCAGACATGACAGGTTTTTAAATTGTGTTAATAGTCCCATATATTCTAAGAGTGATCATTGCTAAAGATGAACCACAAGACACAAAACACTGCAGACATGACATGGAGACAAGACGATCTGGCAAACAGAACACAGGCAGGCAGATCCTGATGAACCCAGAGCGCCAGGTGACTGCGATCACACACTGAGGCGCAGGTGAACCACATCATGTCATCGTATAGTCTGGTCAACCGACATTTGAGTGGTCCATCCTTATTAATTATGACCCTTAATTATGAGCCCATTTTAGCTGGGAGAAAAAGTCATAATAATAAAAACGTATTTGTATATGTAATTTTCTGAGGTTCAGCAACACACACACACGAGGCGGGTTGCAAATCTTTGTGTTATTCAGACCCCGAAATAGAGAAACTTGACTGCATGTCAGAATCCTGGCTCACGAAAAACTCAGAAAACTTTGCGCAGTAACTTTTTATATTAAAGTTCAAGATGGAAATTTTGATTTAAAAAAAATAATGGGAACACTGTGAAATAATAAAAAATAATAATTCGGGCAATTTGGTTAATCCAGAAGCCTAATTTGGATCAGCTCTGGTGACACAGTATGAATTTCATCCACGATTTAATTTATAGCGGAGAAAAGTCTCACCCACCTGACTGTGTCTCTGTGTCAGAGCTTCCTGGGGGGAGTGATGTGCACGGAGCCGGGCTCCTATTTGGTCAGGTGTGGCGAGAGACATCCAGCGAGCGCAGAGCTGGAGAGGGAAATAATAGGCCGTATTCATCCGGCTGACACGAGGCCCCTCCAGGACAGGCGATAGTAACCTAATTATGGGAAAAGATGTAGAATGTCACGCTGTTGTTATATGTGCGCTCACTGAGTCATGACTCAGACAAGAGGATGGTATTTGCTTATACAGTAGAAATGCTAAATTAGGACAAAGTATTTCCAGGGAAGTAGAAAAATATGTTTTGACAACCTTAGAATGGACATTTGCTACTTGTGCACTTTTCCTTGAATGGTAAAATAACCTTTAACACACCTAATCCTCACTCCATAATGCTTTTCATCTCAGAGAAAATGCGGGGTTTTTCTTTTACTAAGGATATTTCATTTCTTAAAGGAAAAGAAGCAGCTAAATGCACCTTCCTTCTACTTCCCGTTACTCATCTTTGTCACTACCAACCTTGCTAATCCTTTGACCCGTGCAGAGCTACGTCAGTCTCTGTGCCGCAGGAATCCAAGGTATTCTCCACGGTACCAGCTGGCGCGCCACTTGTGCCTGTTTGATCCCTTGGCAGACTCCCCCATCCTGTTTAAAGTATATTTTTAGGTTATTAGACAAAATGTAGAAGTGATGTTGCCCACAGTAATGTCGGCGAGATGTGTCATCTTTCCTCTGCCAGTCGTCGCGTCGCTTCTCGTTAGCGTCCCTCCCGATTGTTGCACAGTCACCGCACATATGTCGGGGTCAGCGGAAGGCTTTCGCGTGGTCAAGCTGTGTTGTTTACTTGTGTGAAACATGTTTCTAGTCACACCTTTAGCAGGGGGCCACAAGCACCAATGCGGCTCACTGCAAGTAGCATTAAAGAGGTTCAGTTGCATCTGAGGTAAATTAGTGACTCTCACTGCCAATTATTTGTGTGAAACAAAAAAAAAAAAAAAAAGTCAACCCTCACTTTGAGCTCGGTTTCATAACAATGACATTTTTCTCATATTGATCAGACTGTACTTAATAAATTATTCTTCTTCCTGTTCCTATTTCTTTTTAATGATCTACCATGAAATCAGTCAGTTTTCCTCATAGAAATGTGCAAAAACAAAGACACTGCCCTCTGTTTTTCACCTTTTAAACTCTGCTTAATGCACACACGTTATCTTCTCTGCTGAAGCTGTTCGCTTTGCTCGTATCTGCAGAGCTGCGTGGAAACAGGCGCGAGCAGTGAGCAGTACAGCAGCAGCTGTGTAAGTCATGCTGAACTGTTCTCCGCGTTGTTAACTGCGCTGTTCGCTGTGAATAAACACCCTCCAGCTCTTGTCATGAAAACAATGTGACATTTATGCATTTGTAAAGCGTCAGAATTTCCCATGTTGAATGATCATCGTCTGTGACGAACAAGTGATTAACATGAATCAACCTGTTGAATGAATTTCAAGTGAAAAAGAAGATGGAACATGAACAGATACAATTCGAAACAGGTGATATGTCATGTTTGGAAGAAGTCAAAATTTTCTGAACTAGCCTAAAGAATCATTAGTATTGTTAACCTATCAGGATATACAATTAAACTTTTAACTTGTAATCTATAATTGACCCTTCATGCCAGGTCAGGGAGCTGTACATTTCTGAATTGGATTTCAACTTTTTTGGAAAACCAGGACTGTGTAAATGTAAACAGATCCTCCCTCTGACTGGTTGACAGCAGCAAGCAAAGATCTGTGCTGATCGTGACGGTGCAAACCCGCCTTGGTGGTAAGGTTTGAAACTATTGTTCAGGGAGGAGATCCCTGTCAAGACTAAATACAGGTGCGGTTGACGTTTTGGATTAGAACTGACGTGGTTCGTGTTGCTGCGGGTAAAAAGCAATCGAAATTGTCTTTAGAGATGATTAAATTATTTCTTAGTCTCTGCAAAAACACCTGAAAAAGTCAATTTCTAACATAACCGAAGCAGTAATATGTTATTAGATATGTGTAAAACATGAGGCAGGCTGGCGTCTTTCTTCCTGATAATTTTGCTCCATGTTGAAGTACACGGCAGGCGCTTGCTGTTCTGACTTCGGACGGATTTGTCAGTGAAAAGTGATAGCATGCTCTGTCAGTCTCTTCGTCTCTGTCTCCCTCTCTTTCCCTCCGTATTTCCCCCCGCCGCTCTGTCTTCCACACTGGCTGTTTTGGAATTCTTCCTGTGTACCTGCTGTGGTATTGTGGCACCTCGTTCACGTTGCCTGGTGTCACAGTCTTGACTTCCCTTTTCCCTTTGTTAATCGGCAGTAAACAACATGGCTGTCTGGGGACCCTGCATGGTGTAGGCACATATTTTTACCCTAACACCCTCCCCCCCCCCAAAAAAAAAAAAAAAACTCGAAACAAAAAAAAAAACAGACGACAACAAAAACAACAACAACAATAGATGATTAAAGATGATGCCAGTCACACTCTGCTCTGTGCGCGATGATAAAAGGTGCTCAGATATCCCGGTGACAGGTCAAAGCAATGCACACAGCTAATTGATGTTGCCTCGGAGTCTCACCGCAGTATCAGAAACATTTGGCAGTTTCACATCATTAGCGTGCATATTTATTCTCATGGGTGCAAACTGCAGTCTTGTCTTGGTGATGATACTTTTTGTCAGACAATCAGTTCCATTTAACACCCCGCCTTAAAACAATGAAAACAGGGTCAGGTATTATGTGTTAATTTCCCCTTGTTTTTGACACGGTTTGTCCTGTCTACTTCAGCAAATATTTTGTTTTGCTTGAGGTGAGGCGAGCTCCTTTTTGAAATGTGTCAGATCCCATTTGCAAGACTTGACTTCTTTTTTTTTTTTTTTTTTAAATTTCATGAGATTTCGACATTTGTTATCTCGATTTTGCGTCCATTCAAGGGCACGCTCATTTATAAACCTGGGAAAAAAAAAAACACGGTGCGGACGCAGATTAACAACTTGAGGGACGGGGGTGTTGTATTTGAAATTCAAATGGTCCCTGCTAATGATTCATGAACACAGCAGGGTCATTCCACACTAACTGCTGAGGTAACCCCACAAAGGGAGACGGATCCAAATTTGCTCTACGAGGGTAATTATTACTGGGAACTGGTTACAGAACAAGACAGAAATACGAGCGTTCACAAGTTTCTCTAATCAGATTTAAACATCTTTCATCTGTTTGCTCTCAGATATAGATCAACGCATTTGTAATAGTTCTCAACATCTAATAAATCCCACGATCATAAAAATCTAATTCCAGGATAAATATTTTTTCTTGCAAGCAAACCCTACAGCTCATCCTTAAAACGTGTGTGTGTGTGTGTGTGTGTGTGTGTGTGTGCGCGCGCTTTGTGAGAGCCCTTTCAGCTGATTAAATATGTGAATATTTAAAAATGACAATTCTCAGCACAGCTGCAGATAGTCGGCAGGTCTGTTCCTCGGGGAGCCGCCAAGCTGTTCCTGCTGCATTCAACCCCACGCGCCGCGCGGCACGAGGCGGCTCCAGTGCTTTTGGAGGGGACTCCATGTCATTTGTAGAATCTGATTTTTCCCCATAAATACAGAGCACTTGGCACGCTCCATGTACAAAATAAAAAAAAAAAAAAAAAAAAGAAGAAGAAGAAGGGGGAAAAAAAGCCTGAACCCAGAGGGCTGTGGAGTGTTTGGCTTTCAATTAGCTCTTCCCTCCCTTCTCTGGCTCTGCCATTTGCCTCTGTTTGACTGTGGTGATCATGGCAGAGCCACGCTGGCCAGCTCAGCTTTGATCATCCGGGAAGGGAGACAAGCCGCCGCTTTAGCCAGTCTGCATGTAAACATGTAACTGGGTAAGTTCGGATTGCGCAGAAGAGATGGAAGTTTAGCAGAGGAGTTGAGTCGAGAAGTTGTGGGCCTGTTTTTGCAGGGATTCCACATAAAGCGTGCTAAATGTCACACTCACGCAAATAGACTGGGCTTTCAGCTGGTGTGTGTGTTTGCAGGCGATTTACGAGGCGTAAAAATGTGAGTGATATCACGTGCAAACAGCTTCCAACTGCATTAAGCCATTTTTACGTGGGAATGATCGTCTGCAAAGTCTTCTATGTTTATCTGTTTGTGGTCACCGGTGATTGTATGGAGCGCTCGGCCTCCACAAGCATCAAAATGTGTATATTGACATGTTAGTGGAGAAAGTTATCAAACATATTAGAGTTGAATTGAATTTGGTAAAAAGAAAAAGAAAAATAAAACTAAACAAAAAGAACCATCTGTCAGGATTTATTGGGAAAAAAATCTTTCCATAAATCCCACAAACAAAAGTTGTAGGGAGACAGGTGGGGAAATGAAAGCAGCGTCTCTGCTGAAGACTGAAGTGGTTTACCAAACAAGAACATCATGATTTTGGCCGTTCAGAAAGTAATAAAGCCAATAATGCAACAACTTGCCTGTAAAGCAATAGAAGGGATTTAATAGGCTTTATTCCATTGGAAAAGACAATTAATATAATATTGATTGTTGCACATCTGTTTTCCAAATATGAGAAAAGCAGATGTAACAAAAAAAAAACACTGTCAACTGCAGTAAATTATGTTGTACATAAATCAGTTAGTATGAACTCCAAGTATTTTACACAATCTGTCATACAATCCTCATTTTCCATGTTCAAAATTTTTTTATATTCACATTAATAGATCAGTCTATGAGCAAAATATCAGGCTTTCATATGTTTTTATTTATGCAAACCTTTATCAGGACATGTATATGGTGTTGTAGTGTCATGACCCCTTAAACAGAGTTGTTCTCCCTGGGTGCGCTGATTTTCTGTCGCCTAAAAACATGAGGCTATTTGGTGATATTAAAACTTTCCACAGATTCTGTAGGGGTGGAGTGTGTTAACAGTGTGAGAGAATAAAAATAAGCAAGGATTGGTCAACTCATACCCTCTCATTTTCATTTTGTTCCTCTGCAATTTCAAACCATTTTTTATGCCTTAATCAACAACCCATTCATATCCAGAATTAAAATGAGATAAATATGCAGCATTCAAACCAAGTGAGAAGGGAGAATAAGATTAGGAATTGAGAAATCTTTCTCAAATGCCCTGAATCTCTCTCATTACTGCTTCGGGTCAATGTTTTTTGTTTCCTTTTTCGGTTACTGATTGGGATTTTTTTCACAGGTGCATTATGTTTCCTGAAGTAAAATCTCAACTTATCCATTTTTGAGAGGGTCGGGTATGAAATCGTAACGAATTACATGTAATGGCGTTATGTAATTAGGATACAAAAAGTGTAACTGTAATCCATTACATTACATAAAAAAAATATGTAATCTCTTTACAGGTATACCTGATAAAAACAGATTACTTGGCGGGATGACTTTTGAAAATCAGACGGAATATACCAGAATTACAACAGACAGAAACACCCTATACAGACAGTGTGACACTTTTACGGCACTTTACAGCATTTTATGGCACAAACCACAACACCACCGTAGATCTATAAACAATAGACACTGTATATATATTACGAATAGATGCCACATCAACGCTATCTTGGAGAAGCCTCCCACTCTACTGTTATATGTTTGACCGTGATTGAAACAACCTGCAATGCCATGGACTTTACCACCTGCTGCTGGAGTCCTGGCTGCTCCAGGGAGAGAAACTCATTCTTTGGCTGAAAACTTTGACATCATTTTGGATTTAAGTCAGATGAGGCCCATAACCTCTCTGTACAATGTAAAGTCTGCCTCCCAGCTGTGAAAATGCTCCCAGGATCCAGGGACTCATCATCAAACCTGAAGAAACATCTACAGGTATGATACACACCTGAATTCACAGAGAAGCTAAAGTTTTATTAGCCTGCTGACCGGTCAGTAACCTGCCTGCTGAGATCTGATGTTGAGATTACAATTTCAATGTAACCCTCCCAAACATGGAAATCACAGACATCAAAGGTTCGCAATAACTCTGAACAATAAGTACAAAATAATCTGTGTACGAATTAACCTCCTAACTCGCTCGAATAACATTTAGTGATCAATATAAAGATCCTGTGCTTTTGTGCAAACATCTTTAACCTCACATCACTTCTTTTTTTTTTGCCATCTATTTGCAGAGGCTGCTACAGATTAGAGCCAGTGAGCAAGCTGTGCTGCTGCTGTCTTATACCATTACTGGCAGAAAGGACGAGGACCTCGCCCCGAGCCATTCATTGGTATCTTCCAAGCAGGAAAACAGACAGATGTCACTGACATTACATGCAAATATTGCTTGCATGTTTACCTGTTTATGGACGGCGTGGCAACGGGATAACAATGTCAGAGCGTGACGTTTCCACTTCTCGACACTAATGCTACCCAGTGAGTACTGGTAATTAATTGTTATGTTGATATGTCAATGCACACAAGCCAAGCGGAATAAACACAGCCGAAGAAATATGGGACAGAATAATAATACTACCTTGAATCTGCATCAGTACAGCATACAAATGGTTTATAAACATGAGCATGAAATGATATCAGCTAACTTAACGTTTTGCTTGTGCTGTAATGTTTGTGTTGAATTGAATTCAGTTCACAAAAACATTGCATTTGTTTGTTTCTCAGGAATATAATCAAGCTTTAATCTGATACATTGCAAACACTATAAATTAGGATACTTTGTATAGCCCATTAAGAATTCTTTATCCAGCTCAGTGTCATGGGGGAGCTGAAGCCGAGAGAGACAGACAATCATACAGCCCACATTCACACCTCCTGACGGTTAAAGTCGCTCCGAAATACTCCAAAGCCCGAGACTCAAACCAGGTATCTCCTCGCTATAAACCTAGAGTGCTTACCACTACTCTACTGAGGAACCCCTCTCACTTTTTAAAAATTTCATAAGAAAATGCTTTCATGCTGACAATGTGTGCTACCACAGCCAAAAAGTTGAACTTATACAGGAGATTGATTTTTTTTTTTTTTAAACTCCATTATTTTCATGGTACAGTATGTGTAGGGTCTTCAGCACTTTTCCACACAGTCTTAGAAGTAACTACCTTCCAGCTGGCTTTGTGTTGATTTCTAGGCAGTGTTTTTTGTGCGGGTTTGAGTCCAGGGTAGACTGTTAGATGGGCGTTGATGCTTTTTAGTGCTTCAGCCAGTTCTTTGATCAGCACCATGGACAGCAGCTGAAGTGGAGCTGCTGTCCATGGTGCCAATGAAAAGGCTGCTTTAAAGGATGAGAGTTGCCCCCTGTGGTAATTTGGGAACTTTTTGTTTTTGCAGTTGTCTGGAAAACCGACAGTTGCATGCATTTGTTTGTGGAGCAGAAGGCAGAGGGGCAAGTATTTTCATTGGGGCCAATCACAATTTGGCTGTGCTGCAGTGCAGCTTCATATAAAGGTGCAGCCAGGAGATGGTTAGCTTAACTTTGCATAAAAAAATAGCGAGTCTGGCTCAGTCCGAAGGTAACCAGGCATGCCTACCAGCAAATCTGAAACTCTCTAATTAACACATTATGTCCTGTTTGTTAATTCCATACTAAACAAAACAATTTGTGGTTTAGGGGGTTTTTATATTATATATGCTCGACCTGTTTCACAAAGCAATTTAATAATTCCCTGAAAAACAACAAAGTGTCGATTTTAAATTCCGCTTTCTGTTTGAACACATACACCTACACATTAACACACTCTGGTGTGGCACACTGCCTGCTCACTAAAACTTTATTTTGCAACATTGGCTACTCGCACTGCAGCCAGCGAGTGGGTACCCTACCTTTTGAGCCTCACTCAAGTCGTGCTTCAGAGTCCTCGGCTCTCCCTCCACTCACACACGCTCCCTGCTGAGTCCATCTGTAAGCTCGGCGCCCTCCCCCACCCCCGCCACTCAGGCCCCACTGCTTGCGTCAGGCGTGCCCCTGAATCGCCCCGCTCACTCTCCACTTGAGTGTATCTCAAAGCTCTGCCAACCTCCCAGCGATGCACTTCAAGCACACACATCCGCGCCGCCACGGCCGGCGCACACTCGCGGGAGAGGTGGGAGCGAGGAAGGAGGTCAGTGGGTCTCCTCAAACACAAAGAACCTCTTGAGGAGGGCTGACTAGTTTACACTGCACTCAATTACCTGTATTTGATTATTGGCTTCTCTGGTGATTGGCTTCTACAAGGGCTGTTGGGGGAAGACACTGTAGCCTCAGACTCCTGCTTCTAGTTTCCTCTCTTCTTTTTTTCTCCTTTACGACTCTACTTTCCTTTCTAATTAGCCTGTATGAATATACTATTTTGCTTGTTTTAGCAGGTCTTTCATACCTACAGCAACAACCATTCGTGATTCATGTTTCCCTGTTTCTCGAATAGCATCTTTTTTTTCCCTACTTCTTGCTGTTTTCTTTTTTTTTTTTCTTCTATTTTTCCACCTCTCTCGCCACCTCTAATATCTGTCACATAATCTGGCGCACACTCGGGGAGCTAGCTATGTAAAAATATGAAAAAAGGAAATGCATCATAGATATGACGTGAACCTATTGCACTTACCCACATATATTTCTTTCTTTGCGCATGATAAAGTGACACGCTGCGGCTATTAATACAGCGCGGCATTGTGTCGAAAGAGTCTTCTTAAACCACATTTATTCCAACAGTTGAGTGCTCTAAAGAACCTTTCAGTATTCAGTTTTCTTTACCAAGGAAGAGTTTCACAATTAGCAGGCTGAGGAGCATTCAGTCCGCAGCATCTCTGCTTTTCTCCAGAGTTCACAGAGGAAATTTAAGGTTGTCAGTTTACAAGTATATTAGTGAACAAGGGGACCAAACCGTGGGTCAAAGATTTGCAGACGGGAAAGAACAACATGCTTTATCTTCATGAAGGATGGTGTTTCTTTACCAGCTGCTCCTCCACTGTAAACCTTATTTTATACTCTTGGCTTTTTGAGAAAATCGAGGAGCACTGCAGGACCTCTTATATATATATATTACTACTTTTGATGCACATTTGTCTTTATACTCATTTTAAAGGGCGATCGCGCGTAACTACAGTCAGATTGTCATGATGAGAAACTGTTGGAATTGCTTCGTTGGAAAATGTGTTGCACAGGCAGGAAAATAGCTTGTAAAGAAGTTGGAAACTTAATCCTCAACGGAAGAGGGAAAGAGAAAAGTTTTGCTATGGATGAGATTCAGAGGATATCAAATTACAAACCGGAATACTGGAGGAAAAAAAAAAAAAATCCTGGCAAAAATAGAAGGCCTGTGCGTTTAACAAATTTACTTAATTAGATTCAAGGAAGAACTGAAACTATAGTTCTGAGTTGTAGTGTAACAAAAGTAAAAAGTGAAGAATTGTGGGTTTCGGTGATGAGTGTTAACAACATAACTATCTGGTGAATATTTTGAAACTTTATGATCTTTGACTAGGAGGAGGAATGTAAAACTTTTATCATGTATAAGTAATAAAACACACTGTTTTAAGAGCTGATGAAAGAAGATAATCCAATTAATGGAACAAGGATGCGGGAAAAGCTTTAAAATGCTGTATGTGCACGCCACAGTTATACTAACACTTGACTCATTGTGCTGTTTTGGTAACAATCATTTCCCAGAGTGTCTCTTGAATTCTGATCAAATCATGGGGAATTTAACCTTTTCTGTTGAGATGTTTGGCCTTTCTGTTTTGCTAATCCTGTTTGGTTTCTCCCAAAGTTCAAACACATACACTTGAAGCTAATCAGTGACTTTAAATAGTGTAGTTGTGAATATGAGTTTGGATGACTGTCTGCCCCTCTGTGTTTGCCCGGTGACCCTGACTTGGATGAATGAGAATAGAAGATGGACAGCTAAACTTTTCCAGTATAATTTAAATGATTGATACATGCCTGGTTTGCAACATGTGTTTATGCTTTGAAACTGAGGTCGCTTAATTTCTTTTTGAATTTCACACAGAACTACACACCCTAAATGATGCAATTACATTGTAATTATTGAAAACACAATAAGTATAAACTGGCACCATTTTTTTCCATGTCATGCACACAACAAATGAAGAATGATTGTAAAACCCAGTCAGTCATAAATATAATTGAAATTGTCAGCCAGATGGTCATTTCTTTTTCTTTTCTTTTTTTTTTTTTTTCAGGAATCCTGCAAATTTCATTCTTCTTAATATGCTATTCTGTGATAAGGAAGGGATAGGCAAAGTGTGGAACATCTCCTTGCTCATGAATTCTAATCTATCTGACAGCTACACAGTAACACAGACGACGCTGGAAATCTGCCAGGTCCTCAGAATATTTTCATACCGAATGAAACTGCATTGCTGAAGCATTAGACGGCAGTTTGTGTCCTGTGCTTTATTAAAATCCTGCAAAATAGCAGAGAGAGAGAGAGAGAGGGGGGGGGGGGGGAGAACAGCTATATAACAAGTCACAGCAAATGGTTCTTTATTATTCATCAAGAGACTGTGGTGTTTTCATTTAAATGACTTGTGATTGGTGGTGTTGCTTCTCGCCGCTCCTCACTTCACCTGTGCCTCCGTCCCTGAAACCCACCTGATGCTGCCTGTCGCCTCCCATCACCACGAGTTTGTGTAGTTTTGATTCAAACCAGCGAGGAGCAAAGTTCACCTAATTAGCTCCAAACCCAGCTGAGCTCCCCTCTGACAGGGGTGTGGCACCATCACAGACACAACACCACCCTTGATGAGGGGGAAGGAAAAAAAAAAAAAAAAAGAACCACGAAGCAGCTAACACACATGACAGGCCTGACAGACCAAGTACCCATAAGCTCCCACCCCTACCCTCTGCTTTTTTTTCCCCTCTTGTTTTCTCCACCCTCCGCCTTTGTGTCTGTCATTCTGTCGCTCCTTCTCTCCCCTCCGAGCCCTCTTCTTCCTTCCTTTCCCTCCTCCCGATCTTCTTGTCACCTGCCTCCACCACCTACACAGCAGTCGGCTGCACGGAGCAGCTCCCAGATAACGCCGGAGCCCCGGACAGTCAGACACCTCATTTATCGGCTCATACTCGAGTTATTCACTGTGAAGACGTGCCGATCCGACTTGATCAGCTCGCACAAATTAGGGAATGAGACTTGACAGTCATTAAGGTGCATCACACAAACACAAACACAGAGACGGAGGGATCATATCTATGAGCAGGACTCCTAAATGCTTCACGGAAAACACAGATACGGAGCGGTTTGAAGACTTTCGCACATCAAAGTGTGCCGCATGCATAGCTTTGTGGTAATGGACTGCCATATGTTTGATTTTATGATTTAGAAGCTAAGGGAAAGGAAGAAAGTACAAATGGAAACAAAGGGATGTTGGGAAATCATTTCGTGTAATTTCCCATCCCTCACTCCAAATTCTCTTGATATTCAAATAAAGCATGTTATTAGTTATCCAGGAGAGTGTCGGGATGGTGTTCTCCATCAGTATGCAAATGTTCACAAGACCCATAGTGTCATTACTGTAACCTCTTATGTAAAGAGAGTATCGAGAACAGGCTGTTGTTTCTGATATTCCTCTTCCTATGGAATAATGAAGTTGGGTGGCTGTGCAATTACTGGCAATAATGCGTGTGGAAATAATGTATGCTGTGAAAATCAACCTCTTTAATTTGCGGCTGAACTGGCGCAGACACAAATTCACACAACAACGTTTCTGGCAGAATATATTTTCGCCGCACTGGCCTTCTTCAAAATGCTTTGAATGTTGTTGCAGAGGAATGAATGCCAGACTACGTTTGTCCCTTGATTATTTGTATTTATGTCTTATCACACAGACCTTATTCAAAGGTATAAAAAATGATAAGTCAACCCTTTCATGTTTTTCGAAATTTGCACATCATCACGGAAAGTGCTTTTTTGACATTACTGTATGGTTTACAGGCTCGATGCAGCTCTGCAAAGATACCACTGGATTTAAGAGAATAAATATTGTTCCATGTACAAAAAAATGTACACATCTTCAGCCTCCATCTGTGCTGCTTAAAATGTAAAAAGGAGTATCACTGCACATTCTGTAGAACATTTTTTCTTCATTAAACATGATGAATGACCTTTATATCAATATTATTATCATATTCATGCAAAAAATTCTATTAAAAGTCTTTCAAAGTGGCAATGCTTGTATATGTATATTTTAAATGGCTCTCTTTCACATTGAACCAAAATCTGAATCAAGACTGGTTGACCACCCTCTAAAAAAAGGAAAACTGAGCACCTACGTGTTGGTTAAACTGACTAATATTTCGATTCATTGTTTGACCGATTAATCTCCTGGAGACGTATCGTGACTGCTGCATGCTTTCTTACTGGCTCTATACACTTGGCTCAAGTTCAAGCAAACCACACAAAGACTTTGTTGTCATCATCCATTTTCTTAACCGCTTTATCCAGAAGAGCATACTGAGAAGCTGGAGCCTATAGTAAACTCAAGGTGAGAACTCGGTCACACTCCAGACAGATTGCCGAAAAACACTATAATGCATATAGTGATATAGCAAATACTTGTTTAATAAAGCGAAAACCTCCAAAATTGAGTTTTGTATGCCATTTACTGAACACTTTTTTTTTCAGGTTTGGAGAAACAGATTAATACTCTCAACATAAAACCATGCACAACTCATAAAAGATGATATAACGACTATAATGAAGTGCCGCAACTCCATAACCATCTAAAACTGAATCGGTGAAGTCAAAAGAGACATTAACTCAGACACAAAACGGATGCACTGTATATGAGAGAAAGTTACTTCACTCACTAAAGTTTAATAGTTTTAGAAACATGAACGATGACAGTCACATCAGAGTTTGCCTTTTCTTTTCAAAACTTTTTTTTTTAGCTCATAAAATGAGTCACATCTGTTTGCCCACGCTAAATGTATTAAATAGATGTTTAAGCAGTTCTCGTGTCGCATAATTCTGCCTGAGCAGTTCATCAGCGTAAGTCGCCAAACATTTGGTTCCCTACGCTGCACGGACGACACACCGGTTAAACAGGAGCAACTTGCTTCCTGCCACAGACTCAGGCTGATTCTGCACTCGCAGCAACCCTCAGTCATCCGAGTCGACTTCCCCTGTATTTGACGTCCCCTGCTTTCTCAATCCCACCCTCTGCCACACCGCCTTGTCCATTCATCCATCTGATTGACAGGTTATGAGCCAATCCCTGCATAAATGACTCTGACACACTAGGAATCCAGACCAGCTGGGTTCAATCAATCTCACTTAAACTATTCTCCATCGCTGCCGCGCACTCTAAAACTCAGACGGCAGAGAGGGCAGTTCCACTGTAATGCTATCAAACGTCTCCTGTAGGGCTGGGGCGATCACTCTCCCGCAGAATAAAAGGCAAAGAAGAGGGTACAGACGATTTGTTTATGAAGGGGAAATAGCGAGGTAATGGCGCCTTTTATTTTTGTGTTTGGATTGTGAAAGTAGGCATGAACAGGCTGTAAAAAGGGGGACAGAGTGATACCTTCACAGAGTGTCGGACATCCGTTTGGTATGAGAAAAAAAAACCCCATGAGAACGGCTATAGTTCTCTTAATAGAGGTGATAAAACTGAATGGACACAGCCATCTGTGTTTGGCCCCAGCAACGTCGCTCAGAGGAAACCCCCTCAAGGCTTATGTCATAACAAACGCTGCGAGGACAAGCACTAGTAAAAAAATAAAATAAATAAAAAAAAAATCACTGAGATTGTATTGACATTGCTTCCTCTATTGAGGGTTTGCTCCCTTTGTTCCAGGTCTGGTGTCATGGGGAAAGTAAATTTACCCACAAACCCCTCAGTGGTGAACAAGTGAACTTTCATTATTGCAGATTCTGTCGACCCACAAATAACTTCACTCAAGAGACAGAATGATTGATACTCTTCATCATCTCTGCCTCCCTCCCCAACCCCCCTAATTCAATTCCAAATAACTGCGAAGCTGTGTCGCCCATACCAAGGAACTCACCAATGGAGCAACACTATTGATCCACAAACACCACAGAACCTTATGCGTTTTCCAGGCCGAATGAAAGCAAGTGAGGAGAAAATAAATTACAACAGACCAGCATCCTTGCAATACTTCTCTAAAAGCTCAAAAATGAGAAAAAGTGATTGCCATAGTGGAGAACAAGCTCACTAAAAGTAAAAAAAAAGAAAAAAGGGCACATGTGACTTGTATTCCAGGTTTCACAGAGGGAGCATCATTCCAGATAAATGTTCTTAATTTAGATCTTTCATTAGAGTGGATCTGACCCCCCCCTCTTCAGAGCACACACGTGTATGCACACAGTTTCCCAGCCTTCATTTCACTGTCCTTTTCCTGAGGTTACTACCAGTCAGCATCCTTCTCTCCTCCTGAATAGTCATCATTTTTCCAGCCACAGCGGTATAATCGGCCCCAATCAAGAAGCCCCCGGACTCTGAATGAAGCTGTTTTATGCAGAAAAGCCCAACAGCTACAGCCTCATCTTTCTGTTTTTTTTTTTTTTCTTTTTTTTTTTTTCCGGGAAGGGAAAGGGGCAGCCTCGCACAACAGTGCTGATGGTTGCTCGCAGACCCTCAAGTCTGTGTGTATTTCAGCAGGGCTTCAAATTTATCACATCAAAGACACTGCAAATTGCTACATAATTCAGTTTAGAAAAAAAATCTGCCACGACTGCACAAAAAAAAAAAAAAAAAAAAAAAGGTGAGAGAGAAAAAAATACGGTCTTATTTTTTGCAAGAAGATGAAGTCGTTAACGCGCGGGATTATTAAAGGCGTTTGTGTTGATGAGAACAAAAGTTTTCGGCGCTTAAAGCGGGTTCTGGTCGGTTCGGCTTCCCTCTCAGTGAGATGACCACCTGATTTCATCTGCTGACAGTTCCCACGATGCTTTGGTCAAACAGCTTAGCTCAGCAACCAGGATATAAAAAAAAAAAAAAAAAATGAAATGAAGCAAGCTTTTAAAGACACACCCAAGAATACGACTTCTGGCTTAGACTCAGTTTCCTTATCTGTCCATCGTATTCATGCGCACAGACACTCGGCTCACACTTCAGACTTTGTTTTTGAGTCCTATCTCCCCCGACATTTGGGTACAAACTTAGTTTATGATGAAGCAGGATGTGATTTAATATTACAGGATGACATAATGCATTTAACAATGCACCCGGGTAAATATTATCAGTGAGAAATGGCCCATAAAGTGTCATCAGTCTGCGGCAGGGACGCTCAAGTGTGAGATTAAGTGACGTCAGAGATGAGTAACTGACCTGATTAGGCCACTTTGACAAACACTGAGAGGATTGTCTCTCACACTCACCTCTCCTCTCTACCTCACACTGCCTCGCTCGTTAGCTGCCTGAATGGCACCGCATGACAACGTTCGCCCGTATCTGAAATCATCCCCACCTTCACGCAGATTGAATTAGTGCCAAAAGAGGAAAATAGGCCGATAAAAACACTGCATTTTCAAGGCAGTCCTGCTGGAATCACCTAATTTCTAACCTCTGTATTTGTGCATCCCACCATCTCCTAATGCCCCTAACACACTGTAGGATGAGGATGAATGTAAATGGAAAATGCATTATTCATTTTTCCCACAAAGCCATCTAGGAGTGCTGTGCCAGGGTGCCTCACCGAGACACACAGAGGGAAAGAAAGACAAAGCTCGCCTACACAATTTATTATCAGTTTTATTGATTTTCTCCTCTTTTAGGGGGGTGGGATGGGCACGTCTGCAACTATATTGTAACCCAAATCTATTTTTTATGCTTTCTAAAATAAGTTATGCGTAGCAAGTCAAAAGCCTGACTTATGTAGCCAATATTGTTCCGCCCATTTTTTTTTTTTTTTTAACAGGATGCACTTGAATAACAATGAGAGAGAAAATGACGAAGAGTTAAATTTAAGGAACGCAGTACAGGGGAACAAAAGGAGAGAGAAAACCAAAACGTTACCTGCCCCTTCAATCCCGTTGTGATTTATGACACGGCTGGAAAATTACATGTAATGATTCAGCATGTTGATCAAGGGTTTGTACAATAGTGTGTGATCCAGAAATATTGCAGCGAATCCCAGAATAGACAGCAATGCAGATCAATTACTTCACAGCTCCACACTGTGCACCCTGGCATTCTACCTGCGGTTACGGCAAGTAGCATCACTACATCACACAGGATTGCCCCGCCGCCGACTGCAACATGTAACTAAAATATGCATTCTTGTTTAGCACACTTTACCCTCTCTCTGCCTTAAAATAGAAAAAAAAAAAGAAAATCAATTCCGAGCAGTTTCAAAGACATTTCAGATGAGGAGAGATGGGAGTTTAGCAGGCTGCCTTCCATATTTCAATATAACTCTGTGATTCGTCGGGGAGAGCCACCAAGAAGACGCGTAAATAATTAAGCAGTCACTTGGTCACATGGGGCTGTATCTACAGAATGAGCAATTACTTTCTTCCTCCGGGGATGAGACGCGTTTACGGCGTAGGGTCAAAGGGGAAGACAACCTCCACAGGGCAAACCAGCATCAAATCCCCCTATTACTGATTTATCATACACGGCATCAGCTGATATGAGATTGGGGAATCTATAAGGCTGCGGACATCCATCACACCAACACACAGAGGAGTTCATGGGCAGCTAATGTTTTCCTTATGTCCAAGAATGATTCCTTTGTTATGAACTCCAGCTATCTCGGCCAGTCATGTCAAGCGATGTTCTGATCACAGCTGCTCCTGTATGCCCTCCGTTGTCTTTCCGTCTTCTGTCTTTGTGAGCTTCCTCCTCGATAAAGACATTGGTTATTGTTGGAAGCAGGAAAAGGTCACATGTTGTAGCATCACTGTCAAACAAACGTACGTGGAACTGACTCAGGAAGAGCACATCCATCCACTCATTAAGCATGTTTTAGGATTTATCCGTTAATTTGAAATTTTGATTCTTGCACCCCCCGATGTACAAAAAAAAGCTTCCTTTCAATACTCTAGTTTATTGTCACACTCATGGTGTTATTTTCAGCAAATCACCCACAAAATGTCCAAAAACCAGAAGCAACATCTATTTGTATGTTGTTATGGTTCTAAATCAGGCTTTCAGTTGGTAAAATCAACGACAAGAGAATTTCCCATTTTCCCATCACTTCCATAAAAGCCCCGAGAGCAAAGACACTGGGTTTGAACTGGGAGTACAAACGCAAGTATTACATCAATCTTTGCACAAATTCAGCGCTCAAAATGGGCAAAAACGCAATCCAGGCATATGGTGCCATTTAATCCATCTTGCTGCAGCAAACCTTGTAAGATCTGGCATCTGTTTCTTTAATAGGCTTAAGAAGGAAAGACCTTGCCCTAACCACATCCACCCACTTTCCTCCACTAACCTCAGGTGTTTTGTGCATGTCAATGTGTCTGCTGCGACAACGATCTGCGCCCTTAATCAGAAGCAAATCTTGTTTTCAATAATTAGCTGACAGACAAAAAGGAGAGAAACCTCATTTTCCTACGAGACTCCACGCTGCCGCGAGATCAATATAATGAATGTCTAATGGCAAACCTGTTTGGCTCCACCAGGAAGACGTTAATGTCAAATTAAAAACATGTCAGACCCATCGCATGTTCTTGTTCCCACTTGCTTCAAATCCACTTTGGCTGAGTGTTGCGCTATGCGCAGTAAACAACTCAAGGAGAATTATAAATGATATTTTTCTCAATACTGCATTTTCCTGACATGTCAAAAATGTAGCAAAGGTAGATTTTTGGATGGTCTTGGCTTTATGAGCGCCAAACAATTGAGTATATTCTGTAAACATAATGTAATATTTTGCACACCTCACGATATTCCCCTGACTTTGACATTAAGTTATTCCACTGTTCTTTATTTTGCTTGTTTTCGCTGCAGATGCTGCGCCTTCCTCCATCCCCCTCCACGGTTCCCCCTGCTCCTTTACCCACAATAACAGGGCCGAGTGTCGGTAACCCACAGTGACAGAAACTCCTGGAGTCCGGTATGAGAGGCTGATCGCAAATGCTTAGGCGTCTTTGGGGGATATATCAACTCCTGATTAATGCAGTCGTCTCACAGCATGCTGACAGGAGTGTATTCAACCCCGAGACGACATCCAAGAAAGGCAGTCCTGATAAAGGACTAATTAAAGATGGTAAAAGGTGAATATGATTTTGGGATCTGTCAGTAATTGGGCACATGAAAGATACCGGCAGGGTGCAGAAGCTGCTGCCGCTGGATCTTATTAGGCTCTAATGTGAAAGGTAATGTATTTCAAGCTGGTGCTCGGGCGCCTGGAGGAGGGCGGTGGCGTGGCCTCCTGCGCCCCTCACAGGGTGGGAGCTCCATGGGGCCGTTTGGAGGAGACAGGAACACCGCTTCCTCTCCTTAGTTTTAATTTGAAGGAGCCATCAAAAGAGACAAAGACCACATTCGGAGGACATTGATTGACTGTAACAAAGAGCCGGACAAGGCGGTGAAGGAGAGTGTGGAGTCCCGATATCACTCTGGAGCAGGCGGCAAAACCAGCAAATCTATTTTTCACAATCTCTTACAGTAATCAACGAAATGTGACATTGCAGCAAATACTGACGTGTTCACTTCCAGTGCCACCGACTCTAATGAGGATTTTATAGGCTTTCATTTAAAGTTAAAATGTGGTAATAACCATGATAGTCCTACTGTCTGTTTACAGCAGGAGGTTTTAAAGAAACTAAATATTTAATCACTGTCGGTCTATAATGTTTAAGACCAATAAACCCATCCATCCATCTTCTGTACTCTTCATTAAACTTGGAGGGCGGTGAAGCCCATCTGAGCTGATTATTGGCAAAGGCAGGTCACATCAAAGGTCAACAAAGGCTCAAAGTCATTTAGTCACTAATTTAAAAACATCCGTTCATCTCGTTTTAGGATTGCAGGGGGAAACTTGGGTATCTACATCACATCCAGGCATGCACAGGGAAAACATGCAAACTCAACAGAAAGGTCAGGCCTTTAAAGTAATGACATATTTATCATTATAATAGAATTTTTTTAAGCTAGAAGTTACAGCGAAGTGACTGCAGCATAGAGACTGTGAACAAAGGAAGCAGCCCAGCTCACTCGGACACGAGAACAAAAAAATTACATTAAATCCATCCAGAAACATTTCTTTACGCGAGTCCCTTGGCCATCACAATAAAAAAATATATATAAATTGACATTTTTTGCACTTTCACTGAAGAAGAAGTTGCATGCTAATTAGTTTATTCGAAAGTATTTTGTGGCAGCTGGACAAAACCAGGCGACTTGTTTCAACTTGCATCCTCGTCATGCTGGGCGTCATGTTGACAGAGAGGAGATTGCCTGATCCAACTCCGAGCAAGAGAGCAAACAGAAGCATATTTCTGTTGAACGCTGAACTCTCCCTTTACACAAATATAATCAAATACTATAAACAGAGGAGTTGACAGAAAGATTCAAACCGATCTCCATTTGGCATTACACGACGAGACAAAACTCATTTCCTCGCTGTGGCGGACTTGTCACCTTCGTGCTGCTCGTCTTTGGGAAAAAAACACCACGAACCGCTCAACACGTGACTTCCGCAGCCTGCCAGGTTTCAGTGATCGATATCCCAGTTTCCCCGATGCCGCGTCTCATTGAAAACGCCTGCATTCCTTCCATAATCAACCGCAATGAACTGCCAGTCGTGGGAATACACGCAGACAAACGCGTCACGCCGCAACGTACAGCTGAGGCAAATGTTCCGGCGTTTTCCTTCTTATCGTCCACATCTTCCACTGATCACTCTGTAAGACCGTGTGCGGAGGAGCCAAGTGGTTTGTTTCAGAGAAATCGGTGTACATTTCACGCAGTACAATGCCGCCTGACAATATGCCAATTGTGTTATAACAGCTGCGCCGTGGCTGATTGAAATTCACCAGCGAGAGCAGAAAATTTGTGCATCGCACTGCAGCCACATGAAAGTCTCTAATAAAAAAATCTATTGCCTAATTAACTGTCGTGCTTGAATTAATGAAGTGGGTTGAAAATATCTTTAAAGGGGCATAGCAGGAATCAAACTCGAAAAGAACAATACACCAGGAAACCTTTATTTATTTATTTATTTTTTTTTTTTTCAGTTTTACATTGCTCTCATTTACCAACTACCGGTACTCACCGGATTTGCGGTAATACTGTTATGCTCTGATGATTTTCAGATTTTTCTGTATACACTTCCTTATGTATAATATGCATAACAGTCACTATTGTTCCCCACTTAAAAAGACAAGGCCCGAGTAAATGCCAAACTGTTTTTTTAAAGCCATACAGGACTGCTTTAGTCTCAAGTGAAGCCCTGACTATTAAGGCTAATGGTAGCCTTTATGGGTTCTTGAAATGCCCTGAAGCCTTATTAGCGCTGCCGTCATTGTTCCATTCTGTGGCTCAGTTTTACTCTTCACTTACCAGAGCAGAGATATAAGTTTACAAAGTTTCAGAGGATTCATTCATTGTTTAATCGCTCCCTGAGGAGACAGGTGTCAGCCCCGATCTTATCGGCTCTTCCATAATGAGTAAAAATGATGGAGCTGGGTCGGACGCTGCAAAGGTCACACGATCACGCCGTTTTACTAAAACAAATAGAAATAATGAAAGCAGTTTGTCTGTAACCCTGAACTCACTCGCTATGTGTTGCACTCTTTTGGAGCCCTCTTTATTATTCTCTTTCCCTCCTCTCCTTACCAGATTCTCGAAAACTTATAGCAGCACAGAAAGCATAATGCCACATCTTTAAGCTGTTTCAGCAGTGCTTGTGTCTCTCTTTCCCAGCTGAGTTTCATAAAAAATCATTCTAATAAAGCCAGACATCATATTGGAAGGAACAAAAAAAGAAAGAAAGAATTAATGGGTTTGGTATACTAGGAAACAAAAAAATAATAAAACGTATGGGCGAAATGAAACATGATTGGATTATTTTCTGCAAATGCATTCTCACAGTGGGGTAAGATATTGCAACTTCTAATATAAACAAGAATTCAGCAAAGTTTGAAGTTGGCTGGCAGAAAACTGCAAATGGGTGAAGAACAAAGGTAGAAAACAGCTTTGAGGCAGCGAGGAGGGCATGACAGCTCTAACATTGTATTTCCTGCCCAGAGTTTTCCCATCTAACGCGCCGCATTCTTAAAGGTGTAGCAAACGAGGCTGAGGGAAGCGTCTGACATGGAGAGTGAGCACATCAGGGTCGGTGCAGCACGGAGACTCACAATTCAGTGCTTATCGAATTTCCCTCTGGTCCAGCATGAAGGGGAGAGTACACCTAGCGTAGCGTGAGTCTTTCTTAGTATGTGGTAGCCTTCTTTCACAGATCAAAAGATTGTGTCCAGACCCGGACAGAGGGACCGAGGGAAGCCTGGAGGCCATGCCACCCTCAAGCTGTTTTCTAGATGGGAATCAGATACTGGTGTTTTCTCAATGGACCCCGCGCCGCTCTCATCCATGCACAATGAATGTATGCTGTCACACGGAGGATTATTCCAACGAAGAGGAAGGAAAAAAAAAAAAAAAGAATGGGAGGATATCTGAGTGAAGGTTTTTCACTGGGTGTTTACAAAAGATTTGGGAAAAAAAAAGGAAAAGAAAAAGCCTAACGACTCTAAAGAGTTGAATCATCCAGTCGATATTCTGGGATTTCACCTGGGGGGTCCTCCGCCGTTGTGTTTTGCACTACTGACTCACAGTGTGTGTATGGAACGCTGCTAAGTTTAGACTTGTGTATGTTTTCTCCACAAACGAAATCTAGTTCATAATTGGCAGATGCAAGGGGTGAAATATTGACTGTGTCTGTGTGCGCGGGTGCGGGTGTGTGTGTGTGTGTGTGTGTGCGCGGGTGCGGGTGTGTGCGCGCGCGCACGGATGTAGTTGCGTGCGAGCGTCTGTGTGCGTGTGTGTTTGTTTTTGGCTGCCATCCTGGTTTCATCTCAGTGTGCTACCAAGAAGACATAAGCCGCTTCCATCTGCCTCATGCTCCAAGTTTCTTTGTGTTCCTAATAAAAGACAGGAAGTAGAGTTTAAATCAAATTTTTTTTTTTTTTTTTTTTTTTATCACCGTGCCGGTGTCTAATTAAAGGATAAGGACATTATAAGAAAATAACTTTTTCTCAACTTGACTGACTGACAATCCACCTGAGAGCAGAGCTGGAAAGAAATCTAGTCTAATGACTGCCATAAAATGACCGTGAACAAGGGAGTCAGATAAGAAACAACATTAAATTGATGTTTTTTTCTTTTGTGTTTGTGCACTGTGTGTGATTTCTTTCTTGAGCTGAGCTGTTTTGTATATTCCTGCCCGAACACAAAGGTGGACAGAGACTCCAGGGGAAAAAAAGAATAGATTTTTTTTTTTTTTTTTTGCTTGGTTAAATAGGAGAAGCTGTTTTTTAATTGATCCCACTAGTGAGACAAAAGGTGCCCCCTAGTGGCTATTGTAATTATAACGAGATCAATGTTGAAAATGAGTTCGCACGCAGAGAGCAAGACATTCAGAAAACAGACCTTTGATGCAAATTGAAAGAAACTCAAGCTTCACTCAGATCCTACTGTTAGGATTAAGCATGTAAAACTTTTTCCATGACTGTACTTGCCTTAAAGTGGATACCATGGGCACAAATACTTGCCAGATCTTTCTCACCAGCAGGCTACGTAAGGGTTAAAATGCACAATTTTCATGTTAATTTCTTTTTGTGGAATTACTGTAGAAATATAATAACTTTGAGTTGAGAGTGTAGTTATGTATCTTTGCACTAAAACAACATGATCTGATAATATTTTCAAGGTTTTAATGCACGTCTCCCATTGTACTGGTTCAGCCCAACCGAGCCCAACATTAGAAAGAAGCAAAAGTTTGAAGCAAACCTAAAACTAAGAACCGCTGCATGGAAAAGCAAAAACAAAACATCATCACCGAACCGCTTTTTGACCAAATGAGGCTGACAAAATAAAACTATAAACACAATTAGAGGAAAATGCAGATGTAAAATAAAGGAAAACACAGTTCTATTGGCGGGTTACTAGGATGGCAGGTATAAGGCTGGGGAAAGTGTTAAGTCTAAATTAAGACCAAATCAGCAATCAGCCCAACTTTTGTGGTTGTTTCCCCCCTGGAGGCGCTGCATGAACAGCACGGGTCACTGATCAGATAAACAAACAAAAACAAATGCATAAGGTCATGGTTAAAGTCTGTCTAATTAAGATCTCTTGGAGAGATTAGAAGTTCCAACTCGGGGATGGGAAAAATAAACTTGTCGGAAAGAATATTAACTTGTCCTTCATCTCGCCGCCTCTTTTTAAAGGGGTCACAACTACAGATCACCCGCTCCATCTCTCCCCGTCCCCTGCCTCCTCCACTGCTCCTCAAAGAATATTCACAAAAAAAGGAATATTTGTGTCTAACGCTGAGATTTCACCAGTCATTATCTGACACCACTTCTCCATTTGCTTTCTCTTTACACCTGCGTTCAATACCGAGAAGGTTATATTGTATTCCATCAGCCTCTGTATTGAGAAAAGTTTCAGCCTCAGATGACCAGAGTTGAATTTATCCATATGGAGAGCCCGAGACTCTTGTTTTTCTCAACCTTAACAACCCTCTCGCCGGGTGGCTCCATAACACAAACACATGTAACCAACAGCTGGATGCAACACGTTCAAACAGACCTTGTGCTTGTTTATGGAAAATTTGTGGGAAGTCACAAGTGGGGAGAACATCATTATCGACCTTCGTGAGTTCAGTTCAAGAAACCAAGGTGGGAGAAACATGGCCGCCTGCAGTAAATATCGGTTTGGTTTCAGCAGAAACAATTGAACCTGCTAATGTAGCTATACTGGTCAGTTAAAAATACTATTTTTCATGTGTTTTCCTGTGTCGTTTATTCATTTAATCAGAAATGTGATTACTGTATTAGTATAAGTCATTCTGACTTCCGACTTCAAACTGATTTTGGAATGTCCGTGCTTGAGGCCATGTTTAGTACTGAGGAAGACCTGAATTCTATCTGCGATGTTTTACTTCATTCATGGATCTGTTCTTTAAATTTACAGCATTAATCACTGTCGAATGTTACTTTCTTGGAATCCACACACAGAGATACTAGTATTGGTTGTTAGTTCTGATACTAGTAATCAATCATGATGCCACTTTACACCAGCTTGACATAAACCATCCCTGGACATCAGGAAGTAATCCCTCACACAGGAGGAACTTCAGTGGGGGTTTATTCCTCCAAAGGTAAACCAATAGTGAAAAAAGTAAAGATTCAGCTCAAGCAGTGCAAATGATGCGCCAGGCTGGTGCTGAATCATCAGATCGCATATTAGCAACAGAAGGAATGGACTGGATTGTTTTTTTTTTTCCCCCCACAGCAATGCCTCGGAGAAGTTTATCGTCAGTAAAGAGAAGGACTCCCAGTGGCGCTGAGAGGATGCTATGAAGACTGAGGAGGAGAATTTGTCACCAAAGAAATTGTTGAAGTCGTGAACCGCAGTCGTGTTATCTCCAAAAATTGTGGTTACATTGTAGTACATGATAATGTCATGTTAAAAAAAAAAAAGTGTTAAAGCTAATTAGTAAGCAGATTCTATAATAACTGAGTGTTGTAAATACATTAATAAGTACTCATTTCAGAATAGAAATCTACAATTACACAAAGGTAAGCACTTCTACCTGTGCATCCCTTCTGCTTTCATATAAGGTTTGCTTTTGGTGAGATGTTAATCTGAAATTGTGTCATTAAAAGTTTTACTGTTCTTTGAAGTGAAAGCTCAGAACACCTGGGGATACAAACTGCTTGACTTGTTAGGAGAAAACAAAAGCAAAAAAAAAAAAAAAAATCAAACTATAACTTTAAAGTGTGACTTTAGATGTGCCGGAAGCTATAAAACTGTATTTAACACAATTTAACTTTGCCTGTGAACTTCCAGGGAGAGCTGTGTGTGTGATACAGTATTACCATGTTGTCACTGGCATTGATTGCATGCTTTCCAACGTGTGACAGGAACATTCCAGCACATTTAATTTCATAATTTCAATCAGTTGTCAAAGAGAAAAATGATTTAACCACCAATTAAACTTTATCCAACACGCTTTACCTCAGCAAATTTATTAAATGAGACATTTAACCTCAAATGCATATTTTTGAACTATGGACGGAGAGAACCCAGAGAAAACTAAACACAGAAAGACCCAGACTGTCGCTGGGAGCTTGGAGCGCCAGCCACCACTCCGACGCGTGGCCTCACGATGACATCCAACAGTAAAATAATATTATACTATTGAAGAAGTGGGGCAATGATCACAAAGTGTTGTTCCACTGGAAATCCACTGAGATTACAAGGATAAAGATAAATGAAACAATTGATTTCTTTTAACATCGAGCAGCAAAAAAAAAAAAAAAAAGATATGAAAAAAAACAGGGTTTAAGGCGTTTAGAGTCCACTCACTGCAGCAATGGTTCACATTTTAAAAGTTAAACTGATTGACAGCCACACTTCGTAATCCTCGCAGAAAGCTGCAAATAGAAACACTTCTTGGCTGAGTGTCTGTTTGACCTGCTATCCTGTGGAAAGTATATTTTTAATGTGTTGATTGAAAAAAAAGAGAGAAAAAGAACAGTGCTAACTGGACTTAAGACAAAACTAAATAAGGACTCCGAGGTGTCTGTTAATGCTTTACTCAGCCTAGCATCAGAAACCTTCACAGGTATGTTTGTTATTTCCTATGAGACACTACAGATACAGCCTTGATGGATTTGAAGAGAGCCTCTAGTTTTTAAGTTACACAGGCTGAAATATTTTAGGTTCACGAAAAAGATGCTCCTTTAGATTTCCACAAATCTAGCATAGAGGTGACGCATGATTGTCGCTCATATTATGTCTTAAATATCAATTTTAATATCAACTGTGTGTTGCCGTAGCAGCGTTTTAAAACATTGCAGGAATCAGTGAACGATCCAAACAGAAAATAAACAAGATGTTGTACAAGAGCTGAAGTCGTCAATACGGTATCGACTGCGTTCAGACTCGGTGACAGTGTAAACTGGATGACAGAAAAGTGTTCCACGCCGTTGCTGAAACAATGCTGCGACAGACCTGCAGCTGCAGATGAAATGGAGCCTGACATATTGCTATTTGAAAATTTGCCAGTTGTCCCTGATGGGGGTGTGATTCAGCGTGGCCAAATGTGCTCTGACAGACTTTGACGGCCGGAAGGACTTTTGCTGTCCCTGTTCAGGCATTTAAGTTCTGACAACTCACAATACTCGTAATGACCAGTGTGAATCCCCGTACACACTCGCTGTGTGTGTATCAAACGTCTGATTTTTTTTTTTTTTGCAAGTGATCCGATGCAAATGGTGCATTTTCAATATAAGTGTTTTATAGTGTTTTATCCCTTTCTTACATCTAAGTTCAAACCAAAAATGCAATAATTAAGAGGAGCTCCTCTCGTAATTACACCGTTATGAAATGGCAAAGGAGGCCCAGTTGGTTCATATAAAATAATTAAGCAACATAGCAAATTCAAGAGACATTTTACTTTACACTTCAACATAGTTAATGCCATTATGGGGGAGTAGCTTTATCGCAGATCCCATAACACCACAGGGAGTGTTTCCATGTTTTAATCAGGTGCTAAGTGGCTACAGCTCAACAGTGCATGGCTATACCTGGAAAGAGTCTTGGCTGCTGTTTAATGAGGAATCATATTTAGCTCTGCCTGCAAGTGTGAATATCAAACACATCTCAAAGTATCACTCTGGTTCTCTCACTCCGTCTCCCTTCACCTCATCCCTCTTTTCTTAAAGCCTGAAGCCTTTCATTTCTGATGACGGTACAGCGAGAGGACATGCAGGGCTGGATCCTGCTGAAGGACTAGTGTGAAATAATTAAATGAATCAATACTTTAAAAGGTTATAAACAAAATCAAGTCGTGACCATGATTCTTCAGTGTAGGAAACTGAATTTCAACCTTTAGAAAGATGAAGACACTAAACTAAAATATTACGCTTTATTACTATGTCATAACCATACACCTGCTTGCATACTATTAGTCCATACTGAACTCTCTGATGAAGTAACTGTAATCGAGTTAATTATTTTGGTAACATGTACACACTTGCAAGTGTTCATCTCAGAAAGAAAATTCACAAATTTGTGTTCGGATTAGCAATATGGTACAAAATTAGTTTGAATGAATTTTATAATCCGAGCTACTGGAAATGAATAATTCAAAACCGAAATCCAGCACGAGCAATAATCACCCAAATCTTTTGTTGTGGTAACTGGGCTCTGCTCCAAAGTGGTATCTCTGTTTGTGATTTCGCCGTGTGTAGCAACAGATAATTGTGCAGATTCGGGATAACCTTTGCTAAACAGCAATGTGTTCAGTAATGATGATGTCGACACAATAACCTCTGCTGATACACAGGCCAGATGGCCAGCCAAGTTGCCCTTTCAGAACCCTGCTAAGCTCAGTGAGGGATGGTGACAGCTCAGTGTGTGTGTGTGTGTGTGTGTGTGTTTGTGTGTGTGTGTGTGTGAGAGAGAGAAAGAGCGAGCGCGACCACGTGCATCCTCCATTTCATGTATTTGCGCTATTCCAACACATGTAATTAGTGGCATGTTCAGTAGGCCAATATAAACTCGCATCTGGGGTTATTTCATTTGTTTTTAATTGTTAACAAATCGCTGGAAAAGTTAAGAAGCAACTATAAATCAGCCAGTCTTTCAGCGTTTTAAAACCCTGCGCTCTATCTGAGGAATTTTGCCTCCAGCTCATTTGACTGTGTTGAAGATGTAAATCTTTAAATGTGTTTTGACCAGTGTTATTTTTTTATTTTAAATGATTTTTGAAGACAGCCAAGCATGTTCACACATAATTTTTCATAAACGGTGTAATTGGTGAGAGTGTGATTCACTGTATCCAGACAGACAGCAGCAGTGTTAATGCAAACCGTCCCCTCAGTGTTTTGAGCCAGAGCGCGGCTCGGCAGTACACAACGACGTGCAATCACGACGCTTTGGGCCCGGCACTGTCATGCAAATGGGTGTGGCAGGAGCAGAGTTAGTGAGCAGTAACCCAATTTTACGCATGGATTATGCGGCACTGTGTGGCCTTCCGTGGCCTCACCTAATCTTCATGTCAGGGGACGTCGGCGGTGTGGAGACGTGGGACTGTGACTTCCACCCAGAGCCCCGACAGCGCAGGAGGCAGGGCAGGACAGGAGCGCAGCCCCAGGGTCGTTTCATCGCTCCCCCCCCCCCCTCTGCAGTTTTCCAGGATTGTGCATCAAGAATTCATCCCCCAGGCTCAGATTGTGACCTGTTTTGTTCAGAGGTATCCGAGGCGCAGCGTTCAGCACGTTGTCAGCATGCAGACAGACGACATTCATTATACAAGTCATTGAACATTGATTTATCGCTGCAATTCCACGCCGAGTAATATTTATTGTAACGTGCACTATTGCAGTTCGGAGGAGAGAGTCTTTTCCAGGATTAATGACTAAATTAAAGTGATTCTACTAAAAGTTGCACTGGGCTCCATCAGACAGGGCCTTAGTGCTTTTTCCTTCATGAATGTGGAATACTGAGCATGCACTGAAGAGCGAAGTGCAAACCAGCGGTGCTGAGATGCAGCTGTTATTGTGGTGTGAAGCATTCCATCAGCTGGCCGACTATTGTTTTTAAAGTTCATTATAAGACCGACTTTGTGACCATTTCTTTTCTTGCCAAATTCAGAACTGTTTCCTGTAAATCTCTGTCTTTATAGCTTTCTCCATTAACACATCCTGTGTCAGAGTATCACTCAGCTCAGCGCAGCATCAAATCTCTCCACGGTGAGCATAAGCAAAGGAACGATGCTGAAGTGACGTTGTTTATCATGTTAACAGGATCTAATGCAAACGTAATTCCAGTACTCCTGTTTACTTGTCATGTTGTTATTCTTGGTAAGTCATCCATAAAATGCACGCAAACTGAGAGCGCAATCTATTTGCGTGGGTGTGCCGAGAGAAATCGGTCATTCTAAATTGCCTGTAAGTGTGAACGTGAGTCTGTGATTGTGTGTTTCTGTGTGTTTTGCCCTGTGATTGACCTGCAACAGGGTGTCAAACACAGGCAGGTGGGACTGTCTCCAGCTCTGCACAGTTCTGACTGGATTCATTTTCAAGCTATTTTTCTGGGGAAGTACTTTTGGTTTTCCTGCCAAAAATATCTAAAACTTTAATGCATTTTGCAGATAACTTTGTGGCGTGTCTGGCAAAGAGTCCAAAAGATAGCAGTTAGTGTGCCAAAAGTTCAGCAATCGGCATTGAATCTACAGTTTTTCAAACCATCTCTCCAACAGCACGAGCCCCGAGTGTATAGTTGTTTGTTAAGTAACTGAATACGACTAAAGATACAACAATCACTCTGTTATCTTTCCTTAAAGACTGTAAAAACATTGTGTCTCTTTGCATCTCCGAGCTGTTTTCAGGCTGAATGCTTAATAACATATTTGGTGAGAGGAGAGGAGAAGGATAATATCCAGTGAGTGGGATGAATAAACTGCGCTGCCTGTGTTCGTGGTAATGAATGAGAGTGTCACTCAGCGCCGGGGCTTAACTCAGTGAGGCACTTTTGGTATTTACCGAACCACAATCAGAGGAATGGCACATTGGAATTACTTATGTCAGGCTTTTGTCCACACATACGTTACGTGATAGAGGAATCAATTCACTGTTTGTTGCGGTGGTTTGTTTGCTTTCAGGATTATAAGTGAAGAATTCAGATTGTTTAACAGTGTGGTAGCTGTGATTTGTCTTGCGAGTGCACAGCACAGAGAAATAAAGCAAAGAGAAGAGAAGAAATCCACAATTTCTCGGAGGCTGAGGGGGAAATACCCAGGCGATGCGAGCAGGTTAGCAGCGCTCTGGAAAGCTCATTGGGTTCTTAACTTGTCAGAGCAATCCAGGTCCACCCCTAAGGGGGCGAGCTGGCTACTGGCATTTTCCGTGCAATTTGTTATGAGAGTGAGTTTACATTTTGATTTAATAAGGCCCATAGGTATGGCCCCAAACAAGAATCAATCATCAGACGAGGAGCAAATGAGGCCCTGGCCAGCAGAGAACAAGTTGACTGGCCGGGATCAGTACAGCCAGAACTCACTCAGCCGCTCTCCTCCCTCCTTTTCTTTCATGCCCCTCCTTTTCACTCTTTCTTCCCTCACGCACACACGGTCCTAGCATGTGGCAGCACCGTGAGAGTCCATACCAGCCATCAAATAGTTGGTTTTCATCTAACCTAATATCAAAGGCTTTGTCTACCCGCATGATTGTTAGAGGCACATGAAGGAAGCTGTTTCACTTTAATAAAATATGGCCTTCTTGCGAACTGAATGAATGCAAATGTATTTAAACCACTGAATCACATGCCGCCTCGAGACACCAAAGCCTGCAGGGCCATACTTCTCTGTGTTCCATTTCTCATTAGTGTCTAATACCTGGCTCCCTTGATATGGCCTCGAAACCTCCTGATGGAACATTCATAATTGATTCTGATTTGAGACCCTCATTACCAACAAGTGACTCTGTATTGGTGTGTGCACACTCAGTTCCAGGAGGCATGTCCTTTGGAGTGTGTGTGCATGTGTGTGTGTGTGTGTATGAGACAAAGGAAATGAGAGCACGGAGGACAGAAAAGACCTGAAATTCACACTCCAAAGGATGTCAACTGTTCTTCTCATTTACACACGCGCACGCACGCACACACACACACACGTCATCTTGAATGCTGCTCTTTTAGTGCACTTTTTTTTTTTTCCCCCCTGCATCTCACACAAAACAAAAGCAGCGGGATGATCTGTTTTGCAGATGGAGGCAAAACGGTAATGATATCAAAACTGCCAGGGTGACATTTGCAGAAGCAAAGTGTTTGCATTTCTTCACGCTAAAAGTAACAATGAAAAACAGGAGGCAAAAAACAGGACAAGTTGTACAATAGACTGGTTTTGGTTTTTTTTATTCTCCTGTGAAATTTTTCTCTGTTGAGGTTAAAATGATTAAGAGGCAACATCTCGAGAGCGCCTCTTCTTGAAAATAAATGAATGTTCCTTTAATAGGTGAAGGGGCCAGGGACCAGCTCTCTGTACACTAAAAACACTCCATCCACGTGATAAGATAACAAGCTCCGTGGCCCTGACCTTGTCTAATGGCACCTCCGTCATATTTACCAAACGGTATTTGAAGCAATCACCACCACTGAGAGGAGATGGATAGATTGACAACAAAGCCATCATAACTACAAGGGTACGTGTTCCTGCAGCGCCTTGTCCTGACGGGCGGGGAGCTGCTCACGATCAGGGTTGGGAGGGTTACTTTGAAAATGCAATCCGTTACAGCTGAAAGTTAGAGAAATCAGAAAATCAGTAACTTAATCACAAAATTATAGTATTGTACTTTTAGCTACGTTTGGACTGTGAACACGATTGATTTGTCTACATGGGTTTTAAAATGTAATCCAGGAAAGTAACGGCCATTTTTAGAAAAATACTAGTAATCAGATTACATATTTTTCCCTGTACTGTAAAGGATTGCATTTCATTTTCTTTTGTATCCCAGTGTAAGAATATCTGAATGGGAATTCAGTCTTTGGACAACATTTTCGTCTCCATCTCTGCTGTTTTTTTTCCCCCCCTCCCCTGCGTGCAAGCCGGGACAGCGCGCGAATGGCAGCAAGGCTAGCCCATCAAAATTCAGCAAGACTCCTCCGGCACGGTCCCTCAAGGGCTGCCCCCCTCGGAGGACGGGCCTGAAAACGGCTCCCCGGCTTGTCAGCCATGGTAATACAGTGCAAGCCACTAAAAGGATAAATACCTTGGTGACAAATAAATGTGTTGTAAAAGGGACATTAATCGCCAGCTTTGTGAGACGTGTGTCCTTATGACAAAGGAGGGAGACATTTGTCAGTCTGTTCCACAGATGGCCCCACAGAGCCCTTGATGAATCACCTCCACCTTGCTTTAACTGGCCGCAGAGGAAAGTGGCACCACGGTCGCTCCAACGGCAGCCGTCTGGCACCCAGTCGACAACCGGGCAAGAAGGCAGAAACGAAAAACACCAACTTTATGTCTTGCTTGCTAATGAAAGCCATAGTTTATGTACCTTGGATAAATTGTTTACGCTGTGCAAAGGTTAAGAGCATTTCTGATGGATTGCTTATGTTGATTAATCACATTAAATTAAGGTTGGATACGCGGTTTAGAGTCTCCACACACAGAAGTTTATGTGTAAAGTTAACTTTTTTACATAAAACATTCTTAATTATCTATATATACATTATAAACTACATGATGTTTCTATGCAGCAACAACTGGGATGGTATAGAAGATGTGAATTCATGGCCTACAATGTTTCACCATTACTTTTGTTTTCCTTTGCAAATAATCCTGGCTAAATAGTGGATTCATCTAAAACCAGTTTGATAGTCTAAACATGTTGCTTGGACTTGTTTTCAGCAATGTCAGTAAATGCTCCCAGAAATAAGCCATCAACTTGGTGAGTCCTTTGTTATTACTGAGAGGATCAATGGCCAAATCACCAACACAGGATCCAAGCTGTGATAAACTGAAATTAAGCTTTAATGGCCTTCAGGAGATATTGTTTATAATTTATTCTTGATTTCTGGCCTAGTGTTTTGGCCCTAATAACTAATTAGGCCTTAAGTGGCTGCCCATTGGTTTGCTGGTGTGTGAATATTTTATGTTCAACCAAAGCAAGTTTTTTAATGCTGTTTAACAGCACCGGGGTGGGATATGATCGTTTGACCTCGTGTGTCGATGAGGGAAATCTCCCATTTAAGGAGTCCTGAACGTCTCCTCTCGCTCAGCCTCCTCTGTCTGAGATCAAAGTTATTGTCTTTAACACTACAAGCCACAATCTGCCTGAACTCCCTGATGGTTTAAGAAAAAAAAAAAAAAGAAAAATTATATGAGGTCTGGGACATTTGGGTGATGGACCCAGGAAACGAACCACGGAGCCGAGTGGCCTTGGCTCCCTTAATTGGTCATGCAGTTCACAGTGGATGTGATTAATCACTGGCCAATTAGCCAGTGGCACCTGTGCCAACACTGGAGGAGACAGGGAGTGCAAGCAACTCAAGTGAGAGTCAGTACCACTCTGCTCACTAGTTCTCCAAAACTGTTTTAATGACTTTCCCACTTCATGTTTTATTTTTATTTCTCCAGTGCTCAGCGTATACTGCAAAGGACTCCCTGCGAGCGAAAACGATCAATTATGCATGCTATTAAATATGTATATCTATTCCTTTGTTTATTCGATTGGAGTACACTGATATTTCTTTTTCTCCTCCCAATGATTTACAAAGGAAATGAAAGCAAGACTGCTTCTTACTAGTAAGTGTGCCTGTTAAGGCTTTGAGAACGTTGACGGAAATGACCCGCCGATGACTTTTCCTGTGACATCACCGCAAATCTCTTCCCTGCCTCTGCCAGTCAGCCAATCAATACAGTTTCTCTCCTCCTACAAAGCCTACAGGGACACTTCCTCTGGCACCTCGGAGTGTCTAAATCCTTTTACAGTGAAGCCTCCTGGCCGCCTCACAGCTGACTGATGATCCTGTATTACACGTTTAACTGACACAGAGAATCGGCAGTTGGTGGAAATCCTCCATCCAGAGCGAGGGGGAGAGCGCGAGCGGGAGGAGAGAGCGTCTAAACGCCGGCTTGGGACGGACGCCTAGTCTACTCATGACTCAAAGACATGTGTTGGGGCTGGAGGTTGGAGGGATTAGAGTGCATAATAGATTTCAGAGCAAGGGAGCACTGATGCAGCCCCAATTCAAACACTGCCTGAGGCCTATAAGCCTTCCTCACCAAAAAAAAATTGCAGGAGAAATAATGGTAAGTTCTTCCTGCTTGTGGGGAGGCACTAATAGCCTCTTACGAAAATCCCAGACCAGTGTCAGACAGCCCAGCTTTGTTCCAGTGGCAAAGCTGCACTGTTGTATTCAAAGGGCTTTCCTCAGCCATCGCTGTCTCGCCAGGACGCCGTTGTTTAGGTCTCCTAGAGTTTCCTCTTGAAGAGAACGTCAAGTGTGTCTCTTCAGCATTAAAGAAGCCCATCTGTTCCGAGCTTGTATCCAAACTGAAAGTGAAATCATAGACGAGAGACTTTTTAATGATTCAAATTAAAGGGATGGAAGCTGGTCTTGTTGTGTAAAATGTGTTTGTTTATCTCAATGTTGAGGATCTGTGTTGCGTTAATGTGATCTGAGCAGAAAGATTAGGCCCTGACTACTGACCCTAAACACCGCTAAGCCACATGGAGACAGATAGGGCTATTAAAGTACCATAATGGAGGGAGAAAAGTGACACCAATTAGATTAAATGTGCTAGATATTCACCAAGCCTTTTCCCCCTCTAATTTCTCTTGGCAGAGAACCAGAGAGCAACTGAGACTGGATAACAGAAGATAATGATCTCATTACAGTACACACTTCTTCCAGTCCGGATTGAACCTGAAACGGGGCAGGGGAGCATCAACCAATGACCGTCATGAATACACACACATGCACTGGTCAAAGCACATTGAGCAGAGGTAACGCTAAAAAAAAGAAAGAAGAAAATCTGCGTGGTAACTGCGTGAATGTCAAATGCAAAGCCAGATAGAAAGAGAAAAAAGAAACATGCTACAGCTTGTTCTTCCTGAATTATTAAGCATTTTAAAATCGTACCCATCTCCAAAAGTTCCCACTGCATTAATTAAAGTAGCTCAGTCAGAGAAGCTATGTAACATTCCCCCTGATGAAGTCAGACAAGGTACAGCCATTACACAGCACTCCGGAGAGTATTTATGCTTGCCAGAGCTCTGCCCAGCTGCGTTGCCTCGTCTATATACTTGAATAGGAGGTTAAAAACAGACAAGAAGCATGAATATTATTGCCCTATATTGCCTCAACGTCGCAAAGGGGCAGAGACTGCAGAGACACCGCTGCGATAAGAAAAGCCGCACTGTTTTTTAATGATTCAATTTTCTTACAGTAGTTTTAAAAGTCCCATATATCTGTATGCAAATTCAAACTTGACTGAAAGGCGAGATCAGACAGGTTAAAACACCAATAAACTAAAAGTAAATGCATGAAGTGTGAAGATAAATGAATTAACGAGGAGTGGGCAGATCTGAAAGTGTGTTTCATTGCAGGGAGAATAAAATGTAAAATCGGCGCATGTTAATCCCAGCAGGCCGCTTGTGACAAACAAGACAAGGGTGGCATTTCTGGCTTTGGTGGAGGCATCCGCAGGTGCCTCCACTGCAGAAGGAAACCAATGGAGGGCAAAAATGAGAGTGCAATTTACATAAAATAAAAGTGCGTTTTAGAAATGTTTTTAACAAAAAAAAAAGAAGCAATCAAGGACAACAAGTGTTTTCACTGCATTCAACAATTTTCATACACTCCTTCAGTATTTTGTGCAATCTGTGAGACAAGGACGATATTCCATATCTGTCGGTACTTATTGTAAATTTTTGATTACTCCCTTTTGTATATTTGCATTGATATACCCCATAAATATATATATAAATAAATGTAATAAGTCTTTATTGTATGCTTTAGTTGCATGCACGTTGCATGATTTCTCTATTTGTTTCTACTCATATAGAAAGATTCTGAGACAATGTGACACTTAAACTAAAATAACATTCAAATTAAAGTGGAATACATGATTAATCATCAGATACTAACTTCCATGTCTCAGTCCAATGATCAGGCAAATGGTCAAAAGAATATGGTGCTGATAACTCTTCAAAAATGCATTTTTCGAACAGTTCAGTTAGGAGTACAGGGAGCTCATCGCGGGATTCACCACCTGGAGCAGGGACAATGGTCTTATTCTGAACACCTCTAAGACGAAGGAGATGATCATTGACTTTGGCAGGAAGCCCTCTCATCAACCTGTCATCATCGACGGAGAGAGTATTGAGGTTGTTCACACCTATAAATACTTGGGTGTGCACCTTGACCACAAACTGGACTGGTCGGAGCAGGCTCGGGCCCTGTATAAGAAAGGACAGAGCAGGCTGTTTTTCCTGAGGAGACTTAAATCCTTTGATGTGTGTGGTGACATGCTGTACATTTTCTACCAGTCTGTTGTTGCAAGTGCTGTTTTCTTTGGGGTTGTCTGTTGGGGCGGCAGTATGACAAAAAGAGACAGCAATCGGCTGGACAGACTGATCAGGAGGTGTGTGTCTGTGATGGGGAGGAAGGTGGACTCTGTTGGAGCAGTCTTGGAGAGGAGGATGGGGGCTCTAATGCAGAGTATCTTGAGGAACTCCAAACATCCACTGCACGACACAGTTGCAGCTCAAAAAAGTGAGCGGAGCAACAGGCTCCTGTCATTGCGCTGCAGAACTGAGCGCTTCAAGAGGTCGTTCATCCCCTCAGCAATCAGGCTGTATAACAGATGTGCCTGAGCCAAACAAAGTACACTATGAGCACTTTTATTTATTGTACTGTTATTTATTTGCATGTATATGATCTGTGTGCTGCTGGACACTGGAATTTCTCCCTTGGGAGATTAATAAAGTTTTATCTATCTATCTATCTATGATTCAGCAAATCGTTCCAAGTTTTCGCCCGTTTTATGGTAAACTGTGTTCACTGATGCCTCGGGCAACGATGCTTTTGTATGTTGCAAACTTGTAAAAAAACATTGATAGCATGTTTTCGTTCTGTTATCATAGATATTTTGACACACCACTGGTATTTTTTTGTTCTTAAAATTGTTCTCATTTAACTCAATTATCCTCTCCTCAAACTGATTTTGTCCTTACTCGGAACTGCAATCAGCAGAAACCTGCTATTTCTCATTGATTCTGCTTCTTCGGTTTGTTTTCTTCATAGTTTTTAAATATCTATCATTTCAATGTGTCAGGACAAGGGATACTCTTGTTGCACAGTGAACATGCTAACCTCTTCACCACTGTCTGGCCAATCTGTAGAAAACAAACTATTTCAGTTTCATCTTGTTAAACAAATGTTTAACTTCCTGGGTCAAACACGGTGGTGGGATTTTTTTTTTTTTTTTTTACTAATGTCCACTAAACTCTGAGTGATTAAGACTTTGAAGCAGATGCCACGAGTTGAAAGGCAGAAGTCATGAGTCACATTTGGTCCGATGACGTACTGGGGCATTGTGGTCCATCTGCTCTCAAAAGACACTGGCACTCTGGTTGCCAACCTCCCACCAGTCCGACTGTACTCAGTTGTAGTGTAGTTTAGAGAGCACTCATTAGGGTGGAGAGCCACAGAAAAAGTGTTCTTCAGCTACGAAATCCTCCCATTTCATTCCAACTAACGCTGTTCGGACACTGGGATCACTACAGGTAGAGCACATCTTTTTAACCAATAGAAAAAAAAAATAAACAAAATTAAACGAATAAGTCATTAATTACTTTTTACTGGAAGCTCAATTAAAAACCCATCAGCAGCAAGGAGAGTACAAGCCAAACTACTGTTATCACTGCTATCAACAGCAAAATGTGTGTATTATGCAGCAGCAAAGGAAAACCCTGAGTTAGCTTTTTGTAAATCTTGCTGAATATGAAGTTAATAAGAACTATGCTCTCAAATTGGTAATATTTGCACATTTAAATTCCTGTTGGAATGAGTTCAGTAGCTGTGAAGTGACTGAGTTATTAAGTTACTGCGAGACAAAAGTTGTGGGACAAAAAACTGTTCTATATAATATATTATCTAGCATATGATCACTTTGTGAATAATCCCTGAGCAATTATGGATTGTCTGTAAACTCTGGCTTAAGTCCACAATCTGACATGCAGCGTGGCATGACATTGCAAGGTGTGAAAATTAAGTTTCTATCATTAACTGTCTTTTTTTAAGACTAAAACTAAACAACTGATTGCAGCAAGAAGCCTTTTGTTTTGAGTGAAGACAAAAAGCAAAACTGGATCGGCTCCAGCTCTCTGCAACAGTTAGATAAAGTGGGTATGGCAGATAGATAGCCCACATTGCCAGTATTTAGCAGCTACTTACTTTAAAACTGTGTTTTTACCTGCTTCATTTACAGGCTACATTTATGTTGAGCAGCAAATATGCATAAGTTGTTCAAAGTTACTCTTGATCCCATTCAACAAGCCATTTTACCTCACATAAATAACTATATTTTCCTCCGTGACAAGCATTGTTCACATGTTAAATGAGCCTGTCGAGGTTTGTGCATTTTCAGACATATTCCTCTGCAAAACATTTTTTTCAAGCTTGATTTAAATGTTGAAATACAGTTATAGAAGTAAAACTAAAGCAAAAAACTTAGAAGATGAAGTTTCAATTTTTTTAAAATCAGTTTATCATTGCACGTAAAAGAAGGACTCACAATATTGCCTTATGATTAAAAGTTCTCAAGAACATTCATATTGTTACAGCGTCATTTTAAATGAAGCATTCATTTGCTCTTTTCGTGACCTTGCAGCTTCAGAATTGCGGGTACGTTCCACTGCACTGTTCCCTTTAATGTCAGGTCTTAGATAAGTGGAGCTGTCCACATTAAACACAAAAGCATGACTTTGATTGACAGATCAGATGGAAGCAAAGTGCAAATATAATATAGCTTTCATTGGTTCAATTCTTAGAAATGCGGCTATCAGTTTTCTTTCCCTCCTTCCAGTCACATGAAGTGGTCCTATCATTAGGAAGTCACTGCTTCATCCATTTTCTCCGGATAGTCTCCTTCTCGCCGCCTTTTATTCCTTTCTTCTGCGGTTCCACGTTACTTTTCTCTTTCTTTCTGCCTTCAGATTGGCAGCGAGAGAGGGGATAAGTGCACGGCTGCTGCTGGTTTCAGTGCTCCAACATCATGCTAATCATGGCGGAGGAAAAATGATGGTCCAGGAAAAAAATATGATTCAGACCTAATCTTGTGACTTGCTGTGGCAGCTAACCGGTGAGTTATTGTGCCCTAAGGGCAGATTTGGCTTCTACTCCTTTCCCCTCTCCTTCATCTTCATCACAGCATACAGTGTATTTGTAAGGGCGTCTGCATAAGTGCGTACGCGCTCTTGTGTGATCACACTAAGACCGATGTTTTCACTTGTGCGCAAGTGCTTGCGTCTGTTTACCCTCGCAGAGTTATGTTCACGACTCTGTTTGCTGATTTTTTTGCCCACAAAAAAAAAAAAATACAGACCAACAAAGTCTTGGCAGGATTGAAGTGACGCTCATGTTTGGATAGGTAATCATGAGCAAATTACGGCCCTGTTAGCAATAAAAACAGTTTTTCCCCCTCATCAAGTCATCTAAACAGCTTCATTCCGCATCGATTCTGGTCAAAACTTAGGCAAACTCTGCAATTACCGATGCTATAAAAGATTCATTCATGGTCCATTACAAAAAAAACATATACCTCAACTTTTTGGGTGGCTGAATTTTGACATTTTCATGGACCGAATCATCCCAAATCTGAAGCTATGGAATGCTAAACCACAAGCAATCAGAACATTTCATCTGCTGTTGCCCTTGCTGCCGGGAATGAAGAGGGTTCAATTGCCACAGATAATAATGACTTTTTCTGACAATGTCTGAGAGGGGAACGGAGAAAAAGAAAGAAGCAGCAGCAGCCCTGGCTTTTTTCAGAACTGTAATCAAAGGAGAGAGAAAAATAGCCCAGTGTTTCCCTGAACTGTTAGTTCTCGACATTATGTACAATGAAAAGGAGGGCAGAAGGAGCGTCTACATGCGATAGCCCTTCTCTGGGTTTGCTTCACAGCGAGGCCAGATGGCACCAACCTCCTTGTCTCTCGACTGTGTGTAAACAACTGTTCACAGCTTGGGACTGCTAACTGAGACTCAACTCTGTGCAGAGATTCCTGCAATCACATCTTCGTCCCTGAAATTGAAGCACACAGGGCAAAGGGCAAACAGAATTGAAAATGGTGGTGAGGAAAAAAAACAAAACAAAAAAAAAAAAAGCAGGAGTTTGAATTGGCCGGGTTCTGCAATGTCTTCTTTTTGTTTCTGTCCTGTTTTTCTGAACTCTGCTGTGTTTACAAGAGCTTGTAATCCCAAGGAAATGGGTCAGACCAACAAAGACAAAGGTCACGCAGGATATCCAGACTCACTCTCGTCTGTCGGAATCGTTTGCAGCTTCCTATCGTCTCCCTTTTTTTTTTGTTTTCAGTGTCTTTATCTCCAGACGCCAGCCTTCCAAATGGAAAACGGGGCCTGAGCCTGCACGTTGAAGCCAAATACCAAGGGAAGGTAAAATAGAGTGAAAGCATATTACTGTGAAGTGTTCCATGGATACATAAAAAATGGGCAGAAAGAAAAAAAAAATCATCCATCTCATTTCCCTGTTGAGGCCCTCTATGAATTTTCTGAATGATGCTGGAAGCAGATTCAGTCCCTTCAATCCTCCCACTGTGAATGTGCTCTGAAGATGACCATAATAAGAGGGGCGGGATCTGAAAGCCATCAAATCCTCTGGAGTGCATTGATAAGGAGCTGCGCGCTCGCGTGTGTATGTGTGTGTGTGTGTTTGTATGCAGGGGAGGAACTCCGCATGTGTATTGGGGTTTGTATGGGCCGAATGGAATTTCAGATCTTAGCAGAATAACATTATTACCTGGAATATTCAAATTTCTTCAACTATAAACTTTTCTTTATAGATTTCCTCAGTCATGTGAGTTAGGTGAATCAATGTCTCTAATTTGACTACAGGTATAGATGGCAGTGTGTGTGGTTACTCTGTAATGGACAGAAATCCTTTTACTTTTTGCCCATCACAATAAGGTAAGTGTTTTGGGGTAAGCTGGAACCCTCCAGGACCCTAAAATGACGAAAGAGTCATCAGGAATGAATGAGTGGGTAGTAGCAGCAAGCACACTATCCTCCCAGTGAGAAGTTCATGTCCTTTCTGTGTTGAGTTTGCATGTTTTTCCTGTGAGTGTGTGGATTTCATCTGACTTTCAGCTTTTCCCACAATCCAGAAACATGCAAGTCATATTACTGGACTCCATCCATCCTTCCATGAGGTGTAAGTTTCACACATCCAGCAAAAACTAACAAATTCTTGTTTCCCAGCCTTTTTTCCATTAGAGCCTCCTGTTTACACTTAAAGTCAGACAGTTTTGGGCTTCAATGTAAAGCTCGGAAAATGGCTTTGTGGAATTCACAGCTCAGATAATGGAGCTTTAGAAAATATTCCGCAAACATGTGGCTTCACCTTGGAATGTAGTAAATGAATACGTCAGAACCTTTGTGGTGTAACTCCGTGACGGGTCCAGTATATAACTCAACAAGCACAACGAAACAGTTCAGACCAGAAGTATCAAACTCAGTTTAGTTCAGGGGTCACATGCAGACCCATTTCATCTGGACAGTCCCAAAAAACCTTTACATCTAAACTTCAAAGTTTTTTATTCATTGTTGTGCAGAGTATATGTGATATAAAAAAAAAGTGCATTTTTGCAACCCCCCCCCCCCAAAAAAAAAAACCTCCCAAAATTGATTACAACCTCAACACAGAGAGTGAAAATGCAGTGAAATGTATCACATATCAGCCTCAAATGCATGTTTTTTTCTGGCTGTGTGAGGGATCCACACTCTCAAACCATGATGCTTCCATCACCAGGGGAGGATGCAAACCATTACACCGTGCCGTCTGCCCTGAATCCTCTTCTTTATGTCTTTTCTTTACATTTACAAATCCATAATTCTGACAGTCTCTCAACATCAGGGCAGAAGACAGAGTCTTGTGGCCATGCCCATCATTTTCTATAGACTGTACTTTTCCTCAAACTCTGCCATGAAGCTTACATTTGCGGGTTTGCGAATGTCTCCGCAACTGTCAGGCGGATTGAATGGTAACTGTAACTTAACAATGATGATCCCAACAACATCTGCTTAACATCAGCATCGGCATGGGGAGTATCTTCCTGTTGACAATAACATTTTGCTTGAAGCAACATTAAGTGCGGCCTCCCAGAATCACTCGCATCGTTGTAGAAACTCCTGTTTTTTTTTCCGCTTTTCTTACTAACTTCCATTCTTTAATTCCCTTGCATAACTTTCCCTATGCTGAAGTGCTTTACGATAAAATAAAATGTACTTGCCATTGGCCAATCACAAATTAGCAGAAACCCACACAAAAACTTAATTGCCTTTGCCATCTGCATTGATTTGATTAAAACTATACAGTATTTTCCCACAGGAAAAATATGCCTTGGTTCGAATTCATATATTTCAGCAATATGCTCGGTTCAAACTTGTTTTTTCTCCCCTCAGACGTGGTATTTTCGCAAAGACTCGCCGCACAAAAAAAAAGCTACATCCAACTCCTCGGCGCCTGAAAACTTAGAAGTGCCCTTTGTGCTTTTGTGTCTCATATTTCAAAATGATTCCGATCTGATTGAGTAATCAGACAAGAACCGCACTGTAAATCTAATAGAATGAAAACACAATTAATCACTGCAGATTGCTTGTATCTGAATGATACTGTACCTCTGCATCAACAGAATTTAGTCACACAGCATACGAGCCTATCTCACAATCTCTGGGGATCATTATTCAACTCCGATTTCATTTGTTTGGTCTGGTGATAAATGATTGAGTGTGTGGGCTTCTTAGCTTTTCAGGCGTTCTGCTACACTGTCCCGCAGTGTTAACAACTAAACTGAATTTACTGAAATATGTATTGCAACTCTATGACTTTATAGGTTACTAATCTTTTGATTACCTCTTTACTCGCAGCTTAAATTGTTTTTATGTTCCCGCAAATATTTGTGCTTGGGGTGTTATGCTGTCACTCATTTCAATTTCACCGCTTCGCAGGTCTTGAATGCACCTTGAGGCATCTTTAAATGGCTTTCTGCAAGCATTGAGAGCTTTTTTTTTTTTCAGAATGAAGTGGCGCAATAATATCTATAAGTTATAATCTGCTCTTTGCAGTGTCCTCTGTGGATACCGAGAGTTTCGTCGTAAGTCAGGCACAAAGGTCGCACTTGTGTTTGCTGGTGTGGAATAATCCACTGAAGAATATTTTTACAATAATTTGTTTTTTTTACCATAACAGATTAGCCGACTCCTGAATCCTCCTCTTCAATAATTATTATTTATAAAGCAGCGATTGTAATATTTCCTTCACAAATCATTCGTACCCATTAGATGTGTCGAGTATAATTAATGGTTTTTAATAAAGAAGAAGAGATTTCTCATAAGGCAGCAGGGCCAGGAAAAGGTACAGTGCAACGCTGTATTAAAACATATTGCAACGCTGTGAAAGAGGAAAACAGCCATTCATCACGCCATGCTAATGTCCATGCTTCAGTATCCACCAATCGGCTCCTGCCTCCGCGTGCGGCTGAGTCTTTGTGTGTGCAGACGCGTAGACATGCTCGCGGCTTTCGCTCCATCCGAGTCACTGGTGTGTGGTTATCTATGATGTAGGTCCTCATTACTACATAATTGGTGCGGTGATAAAATGATCCTGGTCCGGGTAAATCACTCTGTCCGTGCACAGAGGCTGCGCTTTGTGCTATTTCTGACAGTGTTAGCGAGGCTTTTGATACATAAATTGAAGTCCTGCGTGTGGGGTTTGGTGGAAGAATGTGTGAAAAGAAACTGCATACGGGATGCGGAGCTGTCACTTTGATTTTTAAAGCTGGTTGACACTCTGGCATTTGATGAAAACGTGTTAATTAAAAGATCCTATCTTTAAATCTGGATGTTCGCGTTCAACTTGGAAAGTCCTGGTGCAAAACCATCTGGCAACTAAAGCAAATCAGTATAGATCCGAATAGCGAGTCTCAGGTCAAAATCAATACATCCTGATCGAAGCTGCAATATGAAACGTTTCACTCTCATAAAGAAAGTTCGAGGTGTCTCTTTTCTAAGTTTGTAAGTTTTCCACCCCTGAAACTGGATACTCGTCTTGATTTCCTACAAAAATAAAACATCTTCCATGTGGCATCTGTGCTTCGCACGAACAAACATTTGTCAAGACAAATGTGAATGCAGCTATCCAGAAATAGTAAAAAAAAAAAGGAACTTTGAGGATGCTACACGTTGTATTATTTTGTTTGTGACACATCATGGTGGTGTTGTGATTAGCAGTCTAGCCTCATAGGAAGGAAGAACAGGAAGGCAGTTTGAGCCCAGACCCTTTGGAATTATTGTGTTCTTAGTTATTCTATCGACCAATACTGCATCTCTTTATGCATGATATACCACTACATTATTTATTTAAATTAATTCAATAATAGGCTAAATATATGACAAAAAAGTCACTCTATGCAAGGTAAAAAGAAGGATAAAAAAATGTCTATACTTAGAGTCTGGAGCAACAAAGAGGACAAATGCAGCTGTAAGCATCTGATTTAGACAGAACGGAAATCTGCACACTGGAGGGGGTTTTCCGAGCCCAACATACACTCCGACCACCTCCTGCCAACTGAAACGCAATTTGCAAATCTGGCACCTTGTTCACTCACAGACAATGTTGCCCTGTAATGTAATCCAGCCAGTGATTACACTGCTCTGCAACATAAGTGGACAACAATTTGTAACAATTTAGTGTGTATGAAGTGGTAATTTCTGGGAGACAGGGTGGGGAACAGCGCACCATATCTGCTCTCGGTCTTTGAAAATGGCTTCATCTTCCTTGGCTGCTGTGTGACCTTGCAGATGTGTCATCAAGCCTAATGACTACAACAAGGTCGGCGCCATTAAAGATCCCCTCTCCTCGTCCATCGATTTGCGCCCAAACATGGCGAGTTGAAGGTGTGGCTGCGCAAAGTGGCGAAATGAGGAATATTAACATACGTTAGAGGATATGATTTTTTTTTTTTTTAATGATCAAACTGATGAAGCAGAGGGAGACGTGTCACACAAGTAACCTCTATATGAAAGCCATACATTTCCAAACCTATAAAAAGCAACTTTGAGGAGTTCGCAACCAGCAATTTCGGTTGTGACAGGATGGCAGAAGTGCTAATTAAGTTCTTTGATGTTCTTTTTTTTCCCCCCTAACTTGAACATTTGTGGCTTTTAACCACTATCTTGTAAAGTGCTCCTTTTTGCCTCAGTATTTTTTTTTTTTTTTTTTGTCTTTGTTTGGGGAGCAATCATATTTGAAAAACTCTAAAACAGAGGCAAACTTCATGATAGTTATGATTCCAAATGTGCATTTTGACTTATGTCTTTGTTAAAGTGAAATTGCTGTAATCATGCAGCATCACCAGTTCATGACAGACAGTCACACAGAGTATTCTAAATTAACCTCAAACTTAAAGCCACCTGCACTCGAACCAGGGGTTTTCCTGCTGTGAGTTCAGAGTGCTAACCACTACCAAGCAACGACCTGCTAAACAACTTTCTTTTTTTCCCAAATTGGTATTTTCAAACTGCATGCATTAAGACGAAAGCTCTAATTTGCAGTGAAGTAAACGGATATCAAGCAGAAAATAAAGTAAAATGCAGAAGTGCATCACAGCTTGAATAAGCAAGAACTTCACACATCTCAACTAAGTCTCTTAGACTTTTTTTTTTTTTTTTTTTTAAGTTCATGCAGGTAAATTGCCCTGAATTTCCCTTGACCTTACTTTTTCAGGGATGATGAAATGAGATAACATGACATTCGACACACAGTGAGTTGTCTCTATAGGATATTTAACCAGATTGCAATTCAGACACAATGGGTGTGTATTACCGGTCATTTTATCCTCCTCTCTCCCTCAATAGGCCTCCCCTTGGTGCAGCACCCCTTGCGAAAGAGCAGACTCCATCTGCAGCAGGTGCGAGTCTAATGATGCTTTGATGCCATATGTCAAATCTCATCACTTGCTGAGTCGACTGACATTTCCGTTGATGGCTCCTAGCAACAGCATTACAAGTGGTCGACGCTTACCTTGCCCGTGAAGAAGGAACCTCTAAGTATGAACCACCCCTTTCCAAAAAAAACACACACACACAACTAACAATCCAGGACACCTGCAACAACACTTTTATGTTCACTCCCACAACAGAGATATGTTATTTAGGACACTAATTATTCTAAAAGTAACAAAAGGTTATTTATGAACATATGGCGATATACATTCTTGTCTTTAATGGTTTTTGGCGCGCTTTTACAGCCTTTGTGGTGCTGATAATAGATTGAAATATCTGAGTGTGTGTGTGTTTGTGTGTGTGTGTGTGTGTGTACACTTTCATCTCTCGTCTCATGTCGTCAGCAGACAACTCCTGATTATTGCATCAACAGCAGTCATGTCTTTAATGTCTCACTAAATTGTGCTTTTTTTTTGGTCAAATCACAGCCCCGCAGCCTACACTCTGCGGGCCGAGTAACTAGTAATCATTCCACTTTGGTTTGATGTGTGGGGCGCTGTCTAGTCACAGGCAGCCCATCAGACTCAAGTGCCATGGAGTGATTGCCCGCATTGTGTCAGTGATGGAGACAGAAGACACCGTTTGTCCTTGTGTAGTGTGTATATATATATATATTTATAAAGAAACAACAACAGTGACCAAGACCATAAAAAAAAAAAAACACAACAAAGTTATGTGTGTGTGTGTGTGGTTGTGAGCATTCAAGGCCTTTTTGGTCCCAAAGACGCTGTGTGGCGGTACAGGAAAAATGCAGCATCTCTAACGTTACACAACACCGCTAACAAGCTCGTCAGAGCAGCAGGTGGAATGTGCCTTTCCTCATCTCAGTTACATATCACTTAGTCGACGTGCTAACCATACTGATAATGTATTGTACCACCCCGATTTTCACAGAATTTTATTCAGCGGGTATTTCAGGATCACAACAGACATAACACAAAAGGTGCTCCTTCCGCTGCCTGACGAATTAAAGATCTCTCCCAGATGGATGGTATCGAGGATGGATGGAGTCAAATTAGGACGAACACAAGGAGTTTAAACTCTACATCTGCACTTACTGTGAAATATATCAAAACTGTCAACTAGAGGTGTCTAAACCATGGGCAGTCTGATACTTATTTCTATTTAATACCTGCACAAAATGTACAAATACCATCAATTACAGGATACACACATTCATTTTGGATTAAACTGTATAATACTGAGTTTTGGTGAAAAAGGTGGAGCTGTAAAAAGATCACAGAGGAGTTACTCTGATCTTTTTGGTTCAGTATATGTGAGTGAGTGAGATAAGCAAGAAAGTAAGTAAGTAGATCCTGTAGTTAAAGGGCAACTCCGGTTTTTTGACACCTGGACCTTATTTATAGGTGTGTGCATGCTCATATACTCACTCAGACAAACATCGTGCAGCTCGGAGTCCTTCAGAAGTTATTTAGATCCAAACGATGTAGCCGCACTAGCGGGGGTGCCACAGCAATGGAGCGTTAGCGCGGGACATAATCTCTGCAAAGTCGCTCATTTCGGCTGTATTTCTTCATCCATCGCCAGTGTTATCATAAAGTCAGCTCGTCTACCGTCTTCAGGTGGGTCAGCTGAAGAGCTGACAGTTTTCGCTAACTTAGCAAAAATTAGCTCGGATGGGAACGAGCGCCGAGGCCGGTGCTCTCTCCTCGCCGGGAGGAAGCGTATCTCCGCTCCCCGGCAGATGCGCGCTCCGGGCCGGCCGCGGGACGCACGACGGCCCGCCACGCCGAGGCCGGTGCTCTCTCCTCGCCGGGAGGAAGCATATCTCTGCTCCCCGGCGGATGCACGCTCCACGCTGGCCGCGGGACGCGCGACGGCCCGCCGCGCCGCGGCCGGAGCTCTCTCCTCACCGGGAGGAAGCATATCTCCGCTTCCCGGCGGATGCGCGCTCCACGCCGGCCGCGGGACGCGCGACGGCCGGAGCTCTCTCCTCTCCGGGAGAATCCAGATCTCCGCCGCCCGGCGGATGCGCGCTCCAACCCAGGCCGCGGGACACCGCCGGAGGCCCCGCTTCCGACCGAAAGGCAACCCAGCGCCGATGGAGGAAAAATACAGCCGAAATGAGCGACTTTGCAGAGATTATGTCCAGCGCTAACGCTCCATTGCTGTGGCACCCCCGCTAGTGCGGCTACATCGTTTGGATCTAAATAACTTCTGAAGGACTCCGAGCTGCACGATGTTTGTCTGAGTGAGTATATGAGCATGCACACACCTATAAATAAGGTCCAGGTGTCAAAAAACCGGAGTTGCCCTTTAAGTCGGTGAGTAGCTGAGTGAGGAAGTGGATATGCAGTTTGTGTGTATGTATATTCTTTTGTATGTATCTGTACCTTTGAATCAACATGTCTCGAATAAATTAACAATAAAATATCCCCCGATAAGTTTCTAAAAGTAGTTTTTTTTTTTATTTTTGAGACAGAAAGTGGATATTCAAGAAAAAAAGAGGGCAAAGGATTGAAGCAATCCAACATCAATGTATTTTGTTTCAGTTTCCCGCTGTCCTCAAAGCGAATGTGTTGTTGCATGTTGCTACATCTTCATCATTTTTGAGACTTTTTAACCCTCCTCTTTTCCCACAATGCTCATGCATGTATGTTCTTCTAATTTGCAACTGTCAGGGTGAAGAAAAATGTGTAATATCAAAGCAGCAAGACAAGGCCCAGCTTTTCCTTACTGTTGTTGTATAATTGACTGCTAAGCTGTAGCCCTCAAACAAATACGATGATCTGCGCGGCGCATCGCCGAGATGTATGCTAATACGGCCCCTTTCCGAGCGTTGGCATCAATGTTGTTAAAGGTGTATTCTCTCCCCTGATGGTCTCTAATCAGCTCCACTCAGCCAAGCTTACTCCACCTGGAGGACTGGCTACTGATTTTCTGTCAAAAGGAGAAGCACACCATAATTATGCTGCCATTTGAAATTCCATCACTCTCCTTTTGCAACAGAAATAAGATGCATCTCATTGAGATGTATGTGGAATGCTGGAGGGATGGATTCTCGGGTAAACCTTGTCTTTTTAATTAAACACGCGGTGGCCTTGGTGGATTGCTTGTGACACAGGGAATGATCGGGGCACTTAGAGGGCCGCGGTTCAGGTAAATATGCCTTTAATGTCCCAGAGGGCAGCGCCAGGGGCATGACTTAGCATGTTGAAGAAATCGTGGTATTTTGCTGGCATATTTAAAACATACAGAGTATTATAAAACACTGCAACCTCAATGAAAAATAAGCAGTGCTAAAAGCTCCCGTTTCTCCCCAAGATTCAGGTTTTTACCATTAAAACAGACACCATGAAGCTCACATCCCACACACATCCCTCCCATATTAAACCTGTGGGCGGATGATGATACACATCCTTTATGACAAAGGCAGATTACAAAGAATAATACAAGATCACGTTTTTCCCGTGTCCCATTACTGACCTCCCACGAGCAAATCCCAAACAAAGCCCTCGTTTCTTAACAACTCTGCTCGCAGATATGACTCTGCTGTTTCTGTCTGTCTCAAAGCCACTTGTCTGGAGGGGGAACAGTACTTGCACCTCCCATTTTGGATGATCCGTCTTATCTTTGCTTTTTTTTCCCCCCCAAATAGAGGTGGAGGGGGAGGGGAGCAGTTTCTCACATGTAGTGAGAAAGGGATGACACCGCGAACGGTAATTCTAGAAAGACAAAGTCGGATGACCTTGACATTTCACTTTCCTGAAATGCCAGTAGATTCTTCAGTCGAGTGAAGAACGAGAGAGACAGACAGGAGGCAAGAGACGGCAAACAAAAATAGAACGACTCTGAGGGGGGAAACAGACATTTGAATTTTCACTGTTGCCAAATGTATTTTGAGCTGAATTCACTTCCAAGTCTTTGTCTCTGCAGCTGGGAGAGGTTACAATATATGGCTCACCTCAAAATTGCATTTCAATACACGTTTTAATAAGCAGTGACTTTTAGAAACTTGCAGTTTTGCTGCATATATATGTGAATACAGTAAATGGAGGTTTTGGCCTGAAGGCTGTGGACGGATGCTGCGGGCTTCTCTGAGTCAACTCCCCTCGCTTCACCGCCTCTCACCTCTCACCTGCCCTGTGGCCCGCCGCCCGCAGACAGACACCGGCTTCATCTCGCCCTCCTCTCCCTCTTTCATCCTCACCCTTCTCCTCCGCTGCGAGAGGACGGGGTCCGCCCACGAAGCTCGCACCCTGACCGCGTCGTTCACCTTTCGCAGCCTCGCGGAACTCCGGCTAAATGTCAGTTAACATTGAGCAACCTTGAGAACACATCCGAACGCAGGTTTGTTTTTCCTCATTATTATTGATGGCGTTGGGAAGGAGACGAGCGCACTCTTTTGTGAGCCGCACGCTCATGTTTTCACACCCCGCAGACGGGGTTTAAATAACATCACGCGCTCTACGTCGCGTCCCGGTGTTATGAACGCCACGCCGCCGCGTACATCTGATCCCCGCTCGTCTCGGCCCGTGTCCCTGTCTTGTTTAATAAATGCGGCGTGCGGTCCTTGCTCCCCTCCTGTCCGCATTGTTTTGCCAGCAGTGCCACGTCGCTCTGACTCGTCTCCTGAAATGTGCATCTGCATCACCTGTCACTCACGGGGAGGCATGCCATGTGCTGCGTGATTGACGTCCGGATCCGCTTGAGGAGAAGGGACCGTCTCTCACACGGTTCAGTGCGCCAAAATATGTGTGAACAGAAATGAGGACATTTAGGTAGAATAAGAAGCTGTGAAGACGAGGAGGGCGGAAAAAAATTAATAAATAAAATAACGCGAGTACAATTCTGGTCCCTCGTGTATGATGGTTGGGGGGGTTGGTTGGTGGGGGGGGTGTTTATTTGACAGAGCGTGAGTCGTTGCTTCTGTGTGCGCTTGCATGTATTCCTGAGTGGATTCCTCTGTGCAAAGCTGTGAGTGAAGGCGAGACTGTGAGATCTCTCTCTCTTTCGTGCCCCCATTCCGATGTTTCCCAGCCAGGACAGGCCGCCACTGGCAGGAAGTGACAGGTACAGGCGCCATCGACAGGACTCATCGGCAGGCCTCACATGCTGCATCAAACCATAGGGTGCAACTAGACCCAGAGGTCTTACTACTACTACTAACACATACACACACATACACACACACACACGTCTGTCTCTCTACAAAGGACTGCGATGCGTTAAGCTTTGATGTTCTTCAATCCTTCAGTGTCCTCTGTGGTCACATTTACCTTGTTGCAGGGCACCGGCTCTTAAACCAGAGCATAAATCAAAGCACGGCGTGGCTCACTGATGTCAGTGAAGGTCGGCATGCCGATCTCCTTTTTAAAAAATATATACATTTGGGTGTCTTTCAACTTGTGTTGGACATCCCTGATTGCATCAACGACAAAAATTAATGTGATACAATCCATAAAGAAGTTATGAATTGATTTTATATTAATATTGTATCCTACATTGAGGTCTCATAGAATATATGCTCAGCATAACACATATCTATGCTTCACAGAGTAATGTAGTAATTTATTGTGAAGCCGGCAAGGCGTGTGTAATAAATGATAGCCTGGAACTTTGTGAGAGAACTCAGAACTCTGAATTTATTAATAAGTCATTCAACACGTTATACAACACAAAGGAGTGTCGGCAGCTGCAATGCACATCTGACTTGAACATTTCAAAATAAGATCTAAGAGACTTTTTACAATCTATTGCCAGAGTTGGGTATATAACTACAAGTAACAAACATCACAAGTAGTTAAATTACTTTTCATGGGAACAAGTAGTGTAACGGCACTACTCCTCCTAAATTGGTATTTAAACTAGTGTTACAAATGAAACGCTACAATCGTTACTTTTACAATGACCGCAAACAGAGCAAAAAATATTATTATTTAAGCGGAGTTCTTTTTATTACCACCAGTAGATGGAACAGTGGCCATACGAGCAACTACTCGCTATCTCCTCCGGGTCAGGGCTGATGGAACCGTCAAAGTAAAATTGGTTGCCTTATATATCCTACTGTAAATGCCCCTTTTAAAGGAATACTCCGAAGATCTTGGACCCACGCCCTTTCCCTAATATTTACAAAGTTAGACAAGCTCATAGATACCTTCTTTGTGTCTCTGCATCCAGTGGCTTGTTCCCAGCTGTTAGCATCGTAGTTAGCTTAGCTCAATTGCTGGAAGTCAATAGGAATCAGAGCCGGACTGACGAAAGTGGACAAAATACTCCTTACAGTGGGTCCAAGGGATGGCGTATTAGCACGCGAAGTAAATCCGAATGGTTATAAAACATTTTAAGAGACGTGTTTTCTTTTCAATCAGTTAAAATAACGTTTTGATTCACACAGACCTGCGCATGCGCAGTGCTCCGCCGAAGGATATACCGGAGCACAGCAGTATATGACTTAAGAAGCTGTGCGCCGGTATATCCTTCCGTGGAGCACTATGCAGTAACGAGTAGTGTAACTTCTTTACTATTTCCATGGAGTAATCAAGTAGTGTAAGGCACTACTTTTTTCAAAAGTAACGAGTAACGGGTAACTCTTTCTTTTTTGATTAACGGACCCCAACTCTGTCTATTGCAGACCTGGAAAACTGCATATTTATTTCGTTTTGCTGCTTCTGCTTGTTGGTGAGCATCTGCCAACATTTGGTTTCACATTAATTTCTTACACTAAATTGTAAATTTGTTGTCGCAAAGGATGTCTACATCTTTTCTCAAACATTTGGGAATCACTGTTTAACAATTAACAATAATTACTACCAATGAATATGTCAAAAATATAAGGATTATTCACAAGGCTGGTTGTACTTATTCAACACCTGATCGTGTGGTGGACATGTGTGCTTTTCAAAACATTTTGCTTCCTTTTCAAATGTATGTATATATACAGCTTATCAATGCATGTGCACGGTGCTATTTGCGAGTGGGGATGGAGGAGGGGGTTTACTCAGACTTCCCAGCATGCCTTCCTTCTTTTTAAGTTTGAATGGAATAGGTAGAGGTGAAGCTCAGGATTTTCATTAGAACACATATTTGAAAAACGGAATGCGAGTGAAGATGAAAAAGGCTACTCTGCAAAACCAAAGTGTAACAGATGCAGGTTATTTAATATTAAATATATTCTAGTTGCAATTTGTTAAGTTTTGATTCAGATCTTTAATAAATAAAAGAAATATCAGTGGACTCATCAGTAAGTTCAGTTTTTCACTGTCTCAGAAGTTGAGATTCATAATCCTTTTCTTTTCCTGTACAGTAGCAGGCACTCTGATGGTTTGTGTTTATATCTGCAGGATCATCTGACAGTTACTTTCTGCAGTGTAAGCTACGGAAAGCCGACCGACAAGTTAACAAGGGCTCAGCTGCTTACGCGCTTTATTTATTCAACAATCGGCGCGCTGGCATTCTTCGACATCGTGAGTTTGTGTGTTTTGATAAAAAAGATTCACAAACTGGCTGAATTCACTGAAAAAAAAAAAATGAAAGGTTCACCTTTTAAAGAGATGACGTGCCGTTTGAAAATGTGTATCTGACAGTCGCAGAGCAAACCCCCACTCCTCAAGATTTTTTTTTTTTTTTTTAAAGAGTGGAAACTTGACAGTTTTGTGACTGTCTCCATGGGAACGCAGAGAGGGTCTCATTAGGATAGTACCAGAAAAATCGGATTTGGAGGAGCAAAACTCCTGACAAAAAAAGAAAAGGGAAAAAAAAAAAACAGCAAAACAGCTGAGACCAGCACAATTTTAAAAGAAGTTAAACGACAAAAGCATAAAAAAAAACCAAAACAAAAAAGGCAACAAAGCGGTGACACACTTCACTTGGAAATCCGAAAAAGTCAAACTTCAAAAACAGACAGCAGAGGACTGAGATTATTAAACATGTTTGCAGAGCTGCGGATTCAAAACGGCTGTTGACACAGACCATGAGATTGTGGTTGCATCAGACAAAACCATTTTTCCAGGGTAATCTCCTCTAAAAATCTGATGGGGCTCGCCGCCTGTTTCACTGGCATCACCGCTACAGTCTACAGTATTTTGTCTTCGCATCTCCTTCCTTTCAGTTTCGCACTGTGTTTTCCCACACTTAAATTTTACACCTCATAATATTTTTTCGCCCACAAACAGATGTAACTGGCAAGTACATTTTTGCAAGAGTTCTCCCCCTATATGAGAATAATAGAAACCTCTCCAATGCACTTTCCCTTGAAGAAATTCTTGTAGCTGGCACATTACGGCTAAACTGTGTCATTTCTTTACACATTTAAAACTTTTATTAACAAGCAAAAAAAAGTCACAATGTATTTTACTTGATGCCTCTGTGTTGCATTGACGGTATGGAGTAAAGCATGCTTAGCATCACTCATTTGGGGTCAGTATACTGTAATCACCTAAAAAAGTGCAATTTGAAATCCAATCTGCTAAAGGGCTTCTCTCTATGCAAATGTGGGAAAAAAGCCTTTTGCTTCACAAAGGTTTTCTGCAGCATTCAGCATGCAATTTTCCTGAAATTCCCACTCTAAGAGTGGATCTGATGTCGGTTTAATCTTGAACCTTAAGCTCTGTTTATATGACAATGATTTCGGGTGAAAACTTCCATCTGATTGTGGGGGTCCGCTAATGTCTCCTCTTATTAAAACAGTGTAACTCCCAGCAGGCAAACAGATTTACGATTGAACTGCACTCATGTAGAGGAATAAAAACAAATATTTGAACAGCCATATCTGTCCCCAATTCCTCTGAAAGTCTCTCGACATGAGGTGTGTTTGCATTTGTTTTATTACGCCACCATTCTCTTGAATGTTCATTTAATTTTGAAATAATTCTGTAATGAGTAATTTAAACTTAAGATTTAAACTTTGAGTGCTTGATGAGTTTGATCTGTCACGGATTTGAGGCAAATACTGAAAACACTCCGAAAACAGGGTCAACAGTAGCCCTGTGGGAAACCAGAGGATGCTTTATGTTTGATATATGTTCTCAGACCAATAAAAAAATAACAGCCGCCTGCAGCCTGGAGCTCTTAGGAATTATGAACAAAAACAACAAGCAGTCGTGAGAACAAACTGGGAATGATGAACGACTCACTACTGCCATTCAATGCACAAGAATGGCATTCCTTAACTGTGACACGCGTACCTTTAGCCTAACAGATTTAGCTTCACAAATGAAGAACTGGAAAGACACTCAATCTGTATGTTTTCACAGTTTTACAGAGGCACAATTTGAAGTTTTATAATATATTGTTTATTATAAAGTTGAACTCAAGTACAACTAAAGCTGAAGTCTTGATCACAAATAAAGAAAAGCAATTCCCGCATTCAAAAAAAAAAAAAAAATCAAGTTGAGACTGAACTGCATTCTGAAGGCCAGGGATTTAATTCAGATGAATTATCTTGATTCAAAGCACATTTCTCGGACTAACAACACATTATATTAAAATTGCACAAGGGTAATTAGAAAAGGAGACTGAAAACAGTTTAATCTGCATTTATAAAATAAAAATATTGGCTAAAGAAAATCACATTCTAGAGCTTGAATATTGTAATTTAATCTGTTGCTGTGCTGACAATGAAAACTTTTGAGTAGATCTGAGTAATGCAGAGCCTGCAGGCCACAAACAGCCCCTTGGTCATCTCTGACTGGCCCGACCAGGGCAAAGAATGTAATTAACATTTGCACGAATGACGCACCAATACAATACCTTTTTTTTATTCTTTCTACCCTTTTTTTCCTGAAAAAAAAAAATCACTTTTCTCTTAGTCTGCAAAGTTTCTTTTTTGGGTCATTTTCTATTGTTACCCTAACTAACAAAATGTCAAATATTTAAAAATTGTGGAAATTCAAATACTTATTCTTCTAAGCCTGAGGAGGAGTGTCTTTTTTGCTGACTAATTTCTGGGATTTGCCAAAAAATGCAGCAAAACTGATTTATTAAGATTCTGCATAAATGATGCAAAATTGCATATGAATATAGATTGCAAATTTGGTTTGCATGCATTTTGTGTTTGCTCAACAAACAGACTGTTTACACAAGAAAAATTATGTAAACAGTATAGTTTTTGCTTCTTGTATTAAATGAAAAGTGATATCATGGAGTTTGACATGTTGGTGGATGACTTTATCAAACACATTGTGACACTCCAGCAAATAAGTCTGCAGATAAAAGTTGAGGGGATCCAGATGAGGAAGTGCCTCTTCCTACAATAACAGGAACTTTTCTTATCATGGCTGAGCCGATTTGCACCTGCCTTTAAAACGCATTATTCAGAGGCATTCACGCCAAGACATTTTCAAACCCTAAAAACCACAATACTAGTTTATCAGCATAGAATACTCCCAATATATTGCATCCATTTTTTGATTTTAAAGAACAAACCATTAGATGATAGTTTAATGGCCCCATGATGTTTAATTTCTGACCTAATACATCTAAGTTCCTGCAGATGATGCACTGGAGAGGACAAGAAGAGGTATCCACTCTGACTTTCACCCATGGTCAAGATACTCACAGAAATAGTCGATGCAAAACAAACAAAATAAACCCATCAGTCCTATTTCCCTCTGCGATTCTACACCATCACTTAGTATTTCTAGATAACAAAGAGACAAAACCTGGATGAATTAGTGGCATTATTTTCATTGGCTTTTGGCCTGTTTTAATTAAATTCCCATGGTGTGTATCTTTAATGCAATGCTATGCAAATTGCACCACGTGCTTAATATTTATATCATTATCACAGTACAATAATATGTATTTTAATTCAGGAGTCACGGTTATTAAATAATGAACTGATATTCAACTTGCATTGCATATTTCTTGTTTTATCTGCGAAAGGCCCTCAGGATGTGGCATAATGTAAAATAATAACAAAACTGTGCCAGAGGAAGATGTGCGAGACCTCACAGAGTGACTCACAGTCATCATTAGCAACGAAATGTTTGACACACCTAATTTATGGAAATAAGGGGGCAAAATTTCACTTGGTTTTAGTTGAGTAGATAAACCTTGTGCGTTAAAATGAGAAGAATGCAACTGAAATTAATTATTTTTGCCATGCGTTCAAAGAAAAAAGGTTGCGCCTTGTTTGTGAACAGGATGGATAAAAAAAATGCAAGAAGTGGAGCTGACTGGGATTTATTTATTTCTCAGGACATATATATATAAATGTGGATGATGAGATGCTTCCTGCGTCGTCTCTGAGGTCTTGAGCCTTCTATGCAAATGACCACTCTGCTTGCATTTTGACTTGCTTCCTTCTTTATTGGCCTAATGGATAATCGCGGTAGCATTTATAACCATTACTCTGTTTATCGCACAATATAAAAATGTGATTATCAATAATAAGTAAGTGACAGTACTATTATTGCCTTTTTTTGCAAATATTTTTAGCGAACGCGCAAGGACCGTTTACGAGTACTCATTAAAGGCTGCTTTCCACACATCTTTCATCTTCATGCCTCTGTGTAAAATAACATCATTAATGTTAAATTGAAAGTAAGTGAAAGGGTGAAACGTTTGCATTTTTTGCATCCGGCTCAGGAAGCTTACCGCGGCGAAGTGCCGGCGAAAGGGCCACAGCAATGCCTCGTGGAAAGCTGGGAATTAAGACGTGTAACGCCAGGAAGAGAGGACTTTATTTATGGGAGCGTCCGGAATAAGCAAGAGGAAATACGGGAGCAATACCTGGGGACAGTGCTAAATAGCATGAGATCAATCCCAGGACAGGGGTGCTGCAGAAAAAAAAAAAAAAAAACCAGGGGAAGAGCTGGATGTAGCTAATGAGAGCAGCATCACAGATCTAACAAACGGAGACTTTATGCAAATGCAGCAAAACAACTGACAGAAATTAATGAAAAGTTAACGGCCAGAGTCACATCAGACTGCTTCTTTAAACTTGCGTGTCGATGGATATCTCACCGTGAAAAAAAACGGTCGGGTTTTCTGCAATAGCAACGGAAGTGAAGCCCAACAGTGTGCATCTGCGACTGCGAGCGCACTTCTGTGTGTGCGAGTACGAGTTGTGCGTGCATTCATCACATGCGACTATTTCTGGAAAAGGGGGGGGGGGGGGGGGGGGGGGGGGGGGGGGATGATGCAGTGTGAGTGTTTGGCAGGTATCCACTGATTTAACAGAGAAAAGAGAAAGAACGGTGAGAGCCAAGTGAGGCGGCAGGGAGAGGGCGGGTGACAGGAGGGGTGGTGCTGCACAGCCTCGGCAGGAGCAGGCGGAGGAGACGGCGAGACGGGCCCACAAACGCAGGAACCCTTCCCCAATTTGGAGACTCACTCATGTCTTTTTTTCCTCCCCTCTCCCCCCCACCACCTTCCCTTTTGACGTGGCCTTCACCCCGGTGCGTCGGCCCTGATGGCCCGGAGCGTGCGGAGCGGGTGGTGGTGAGGGAGGGGGGGAAGGCGAGCCTCAGATTCAGCCTCTCCTGAGAACACATGACAGAGAGCGTCGAGCAAGCTGCTAGCCTCACCGAGCCTGTCAGGGCCCACCCAGCCAGCCTCTCCACCGGCTTCACCCGACTATTTACAATCAGCAGAGAGACAGACAAAATATTTACTAATCTTCAACTGCTGAATTGTAAGGGGGTGGCTGGGGGGGGGGTTATAGTATAAGGCTTGACAGCAAATTAGTGCCCTGCTGTGACACATGCGGTGGTGTGGCTCGACAGGTCCCCTCTTTTTCCATTTTTATTATCATCCATGGTTGAATTATTCAGTGGCAGCCATTAGCATAACAGCATCCATTTTATATTTAGCTCTCTCTATGTTGACTGCGTCAACATTTCGCTCCAAATAATCTGCTAACATCCTTGACACGGAGAAAGAGGCAGTGGCTTAGAACCAAGAGCAATTAGTGACCAAGAAGAAGAGAAAAGGCTGGGTCTCTTCTGCTGGTCTTTCGATTCTGGAATCACCCGGCTAATGTCTTTTCAACAGGACAGAGATGTGGGGGGGAAAGAGTCCATATTTCTGATTAGCATAGCAAACTGGTGGATTCTAATGGCATTTGCCAAAAAGAAACTGCCACGCATTTATAGATGTGCCGCGGCTGTCACACAGACTCATTTGTCACTATTAGCTGAAATATGAAAGATCCCTTATCTCATCTCGGAGGTCTAATTTGTTGGCTTGCAATGGGAGGCGGATTGAGCGAAGTGAAGCCACAATGACGAAAGCGCTCAATGTTTCTTCTCCCTTTACTGAGTGTGAAATTAAAACCTTTGCACAGCAGCGAAGGTGGAGCTGGACAAGTCACTCCGCGTCGACACTTTTAAAGAGGACTCAATCGAATCGCATTTAATTCCGGGGCCGTGATGTATGTGGAAAGACGGCAATGCGGACACCGGGAGGACTCTCAATTATAACTGCGTCTAAGTGCGAACGCGACTGTATGTGTGTGGCGGCTTGTCCGCAATATGCTTGTGACTGGCATGCGATTCAATCTCCCCACTGCGTTTTGTGCTCTCCTCATCCCCACCAGCTGTACACTTTGACCTCCCACTCATCTTTGATCCACTGTCAAAGAGCTCGCTCTCTGCTGTCGCTCAGCCTCACTCTGCAAACCTTCACTTCTTGCTCCAGATTTGGGCCTGGAGTCACTCAGTGTGAGCTTCTGACAGTCTGTTTGAGGCAGCTCCCTGGTTAAGCCCTTAGAAGAGAGAAGATCCATTTGTAATTCACTCAAACCAAAGGAAAGAAAAAAAGCAAAAAAAACCCAGCTCACGCGGCCAAGGCGTCACAATATATGCTGTTTGTTAACTTAATTAAACTGCAAAATGTTATGGAATCAGGGGAAATAAAGCTGTCACTCTCCCCCATACAGCTGGGTCGACAGACCTGAAGCCCAAGGTGACAAGTTCTCATAAACCTTTTAATACAAAGCGATATATTATGTCTTAAAGTTGGCACACTGATCAAATGTCTTCATAAATTAAAGCATGACTCAAAATATTTGTGTTTGACAGCTTCTTAGTTTATCTATACAAAATACAGGACATGCATAGCTTCTAAAGTGTTGCATGTATATAATTTATGTGCAATTTGAATGTGAAATTTATCCCTCAGATTGATTTTACATTAATCAAAATGAGATGAAGTGAGCAGCTTTGCCCTGAAGCACTTGAAGAAACTTGTCTCAACTTCTGTTATTTTACAAAACAAATCAGTTCAAACAAAACTGTATGCAGTTTCCCTTCAACCTTTCAAAGGGTATTCAGTGAAATACCACAAACCAAACAGTGTTATTTAAGGATTTTTCAATATTATAAAGTCAGTATAAAATATTCCTGTTTGCCATTTGCAGGTTATTTTTTGAAAAGAATTAATCTGATCAAAATCAAGAATTTTTTTGTATTTCTAGATTTTTAAAAAGTTTCTATGTTGCATAAGTTTGTATTTCTTTAAAAGACTGAATTATGCTATTAGAAAATGTGCACAAGATTTATACGTGCATGTATTTTATATGTTTTACTTCAGCGCAGTTTGTCATAGTTTTTAAGTTATATTTCAAGGTTAAATTAATCATTCATGTGAAGTAAAGCAGCAATATTTGGCAAAGCAGTTTAATCATGTCATATATAACTGTCTTCTTTGTATAATCAATAATTTTAAAGAAACATAAAATGGTTCAGAAGTTACCAAATAGCTTCATTTACCTAATAAATGTTTAATACTTCATCTTCAAATGAAAAATACATGAACATAAACTATATTAAAAGTGCATTTTTCCACTGGAAATGTTCATGTGTTGCACATTTTCATCCAGGTTCAAAAGTGTTCTATTTTTTTTTTTCACTTTAAGTGGGAAATATTGCAACACAAGGTAAATTCTTTATAAATAATTATAGATTTAAAAAGAAGCTGTGTATTCATCAGAACATAAAAGCTTTGAACGCACTGATCCTCTGCATGATTTAGGAGGCAGGGAGAAGAAGCTGCTCAGCTCCACGACTGCGACTGTTTCATGTGACTGAATGTTTTCCTAAAAGTCATCCAAGAGCAACATTTTTAAACACAGCCAACTATGATGCAAATTAGCCCTGATCTGTGCTATTACAAATTTATGAAATGGAGCAAATTCGGTTTAACCTCAGTCAGCAAATCTTCCATTTGGTTGCTAACTGGTCTCTCAATAAAAGCAAACGGCTCTCCTCCGGAGCTGCAGCTCCGGCTGTCACATCGACGCCTCTGTGCAAATTTGGACAGCGCCGATACCCACTGATCTCACATTGATCCCTCTCCTGTATAAGTTAGCGAGCATTTCCCTCCTTCCCGGGACATTACTATGTTTTCTTTCTTTGAAGTCACTGAATTTGATTTACTCGGTTGCCGGTGCAGGACCCGACTTCCTCTGGCTTCCTTTTCTTTTCTGCATTAGCATAGAAAAGCACAGCATAAGGATTCTCACTTCCTGTGCACACACTGCAGCGTTCACTGGAAAGTTTAGCAGAAACAAAACAAAACGGTGTTCAACTTTTTAGCAGCCGTGTTACGCTGTTGGAAAGACGATCGTTTCTGAGCGCCTGACACAGTTCTCCTCCTCAGATTGTATGCAGAACGCATGAAATAAACACAGCATGCACTTTAATGCTGACAGTCACGTCTTGAATGTAGTTTGCGGAATCGGCGGCTGTGCGGGAGAGTGAGGCGCTGCATGTCACCGCTCCCCGGGCTGTGACACACGTCTTGTTGGGCCGGCGATGCACCTCTCTCCTCCGTCTTCTCCCTCACTATATTTTCACAGAGCGGGAGAAGAACATGCCCTCTTTCTATGCGCTCCACAGCCTCCTTGTTCTCTCCTCTCACTGTAACACTGCGATAGTTCAGCATACCAATAACAGGGACTGAGGGGTATCCTCTCCTCCTCGCTGTGCTGCCAGCCACCCAGGTGTGACTGCATGTCAGGGAACAGTCTCGCGACGGCAACAATTACACTCCTCCTCCTGACATCGCAATGCAAGCCCCGCTTATTATTCCATGACCCACAGAAACTGCTGTTGTACATACATATGCATTTGCCGCCATGCATCCGGCATTACAACTCCTGTAAGCACAGGTGGCCGATATATATCTGTTGGCACGGTTAATTTTCAGCTGTGAAGGTAACTGATGTAGAGTTCCTGCTGCAGCTGCAGTGACAAGCCTGGGCGTGGGAATAAAAGCACATTAAATGGACAGAAAAGAAGAAGCTTATATGATAATATTGGTGTCATTTACAGTTATGACTCGTTTACAGCCGGAGCCTCGTCAACACGAGCAGCGTGTGATTTCATTTATTGGAAAAAATTTTGAGTTTTTTGAGGGATTAGCTCCTGGTTCAGGCAGTTTTCTTTCTTTTCTTTTTTTAATTCCAGTGGGCGTCAGGTGATTGACAGTGAGCAGAGTGTAATGTAATGTGTGCAATGACATGAAAACACTCATCTCATGCACAACACAACAACAGTAAAACAAAGACCACGTGAAATTATGACTTCATACAGACTGTGATGGATTATCTTGCATTGAGAAATTTCAAAGTCTGACGCTCTTTTTATTTTTTTGCTTTTTTTTCCACAACGAAGAAACATGAATGGCAGCTTATCTGTTTAGGCAAATCAGCCGTGACACCTGCAAACATGAGCAGGGTGGGTGACCCCTATGACTGCATGGACTGTGCACGCACACACTAATTACGGCGTTCTGTGATGATTTCTGTTCACTGGCTGAAAAAATGAAACGGACATAAGCAAAACATAGAATTTAATTGATACAAGTAAAAGAAAATTATATACGTATATTCAATATTTTTACATTCCATTACCTATTTTTCACATTGACATCTTGTTGTAGCAGTAAACACACCGCCATCTATAACTGCGCTCACCCCCTTCCATTGGAAACATTGTTAATTAATGAGTGAACAACCCACTGCTGTTTGGCGAGGGGAAAACATGCCTGTGCGCCACACGTCTCCTCACATGGGTGACGCCAGCGACGGCCCATACGTTAAAGTCACAAACAGAGAGTGTTTTGGGGGAACGAATACACTCAACTCAGAGGCCAACATGCTTAGAATGAATGGTAGTCTGGGGTTGAGACGCGGCGTCAATATGGAGCGGCGTTTGACCTCCGGTTCTCACGCAGATCCCTTCCTTTTAACCCAGTTTTCACTTCTTCCGGGACGCGGCGGCTGTCATTGTCAAACTGTGAAACGTCACAGGCCGGCTCCGCGCCGCAGGCAGGGCAGCTCAACAGGACAGAACTGTGGGAGATGTACAGTGCAGGATGAGCAAACTGTGCGAGAACAGCGCCAAAAATATCGACTTGCCACATAAATTAACTGGAGAAATGTTTCCCTTTCTTTTTTGGCCTGGGATCACTGGGATTTGTTAAGCTACTGGCGAGGGGTATTAAAAACATTCTCCAATTAGACGAGGTTTACCAGGAGAATTACTTTTCCAGCCTCTCTGATTCCACCATATTTGGAAGCAGAAAATAGAAATGTTATAATGATGCGCCGCTTCTTCCGTTGTGCTGCGAGTTTCCCTCGGAGCAGAGCAGGTAGGCAGTCGCCGGCTTGCTGAAGGGCACATCAGCAGGGTGGAGGCTTGCCTCTGCAGAAGTGAAGGGTGGTCCCTATTGCTCACCCATGATTTCTGAGAAAAAGGAGGGAAAGTAACAGAAAAAAACGAAAACAAAAAACAAAAAAACAATAGGGGTGAGATCTGAATGCAAATCAGTGGGATTGTAAATCAGGGGGAAAAAAACGGAAGGGATGGGAGGAGAAGGGAGACGAGGGCGACCGCCTGCTGTGGGATGAGCAGGGAGGGGGGTGGAGGGGGAGTGCGGTGGGGGGTAGGGTGTCTGACATCGCCCCCACGGTCATAACAGCAAGGTCTGCATATGGGAGCAGCTGCTGTGCCCTCTGCTTCCTCCCTGGAAAATATGGCTGGAATATTAATTGCCCTGCTAATTCTGCTTATCGCAGCTTTTTGTGGCGCTCGGAGGGTCCAGCGAGCATCGGCGCGTCTCCCCGTGAGCGGCGACGGCTGTCTCGCCCAGGCACGGGCCCGCTCCACGTCAGAATCAAAAATGAATATTTTAGTGGATGAGACGCGACAACAGACAACAAAAAAAAAGATCAGCTTGTTATTTTGTGGGAACATTTAGCGCTTTGTTAACCGTTGGCGCCTCTGTGTTGAATTTATTTTGAAATGATATGAAAAAGAAGACCCTGTTCTCCGCACTTTGATGAAACCGGCTTGGATTTCTACCTTTGGCGTCACCTGTGTTCCCGACGTGACTTCAGTCTGATTGGCTGACGTACTCGTACAGGAGTTCGGCTAATTCCAAGTAAACTCTGCACAAGTGGCTGAGTCGTTGTTTTGTGACCCTGTTTGTGTTGGATGAGCGCACCGTTTCTCTCCTGGGAGAAGCCTACAGGCATCCCACAGATCTGACACGCAGCGCCGCGCGCTCACCGAGGAAGAGAGCGAGAAAACGCAGTTCCCCAAGAATCTTGGCTGTATGCATTACAGAGAAATAAAAACTAACTTTATCAAGTTTTTCTTTCCATCACTTGGGCCAAAATAAGTAAAGATGAATCATGTAATGCACACAGAGAAGCAGAAGCGTGGCATGGGAGCTACACGATTTCTGAGATGTTGAATTTACAGGTTCAGGTGCAGGTTTTAAATGTGTGTGTAATCTCACAAAAGCGAGAGGGAAAAAAAAAAAAAAAGTCCAGCATTCATGGAGGAAAATTAAACACCTTTTCTCAGACACAGCAAGAGCTTTTTCTCCTGTGATAAGACAACCCGAGATAAATAAAGTGCTTCTCATACCATATTATCAAAAAATATTCAGGACCTCTGTGAATGTACACATAAGGGGGCCTGCAGGGGTTTTTGGGCTCCCCTCCTCGTGCCACTGAAGCACCTCAGCACTCAGCAGGATCTCTTAGATGACTGAAGGAGCCGAAATGTCAAAAGCTGGAGAGCAGGAGAAGTGCAGGCAAAAAAGAAGGGGAGGAGAGGGGAGGGGGAGGGCGTACGGACCCCTGGGATCCTGGTGTGGGGTGGTATACGTGCAGGAGGAGGGGCAGGGAGGCCAGACTCAGCCAGTGCCAGTTTAATCTGATCTGAGTTCATCCATGTAGAGGAGCTGGAGAGCCATGCAGAGAAGCAACAGTGATCCGCACAAATTATACACCAGTGAGAGGGAAGTGTGGGGACAGAAAGGGGGAGAATATAAGGAGGTGTGTGTGTGGAATCTGGATGATTTGTGACAGGGGAGGAGAGACGGAGAATAGAGGCATCATGGGGCGCTTTGAAAACATGACAGCTGGAGTCACGCGCAGGTAAATGTGTAAAAGACGTACTAAGTTTCATGGCGGTGTGTTTAACGTGCGGTCGCTTTAAGTGACGTCCCGCTAAACGACGGCTCCAAGGAGGATGACGGACAGAGACGTTAAAGATTCTGATGTGTGGATCCAAACGGGCGAGCATACAGTATCTCCTCCTCCCACCGCCGCCCCCTCCAAACAGCAAGGGTCACCCCAGCGCTCCTCTCTCCTTCCGCTCCACTGAATCCCCTCGTCATGCACTGTAATTAAAACCACAGGTGGGACCCGTAACACTGCCTGGCTGCACCCAGCATGCAACAGGCGCCATCTGGTTTCGGAGAGAGGGGGGGGGGGGGGGGGGGGGGGGGGGGGGGGGGGTTGGTTTTTCTCTCTCCTCCAAACAGCCAGGGGTTAAAACATCAAAAGCCTGGGATCTTTGATCGAACCTCGGCAGGGTCTGGAGCGGAGGGAATAATATCCGCTGTCTCTTGAATCTTCCTGCAACGCAAAGCGTGAAATGGGGAACGCGAGCCCGAGCTTGTAAGCCACCAGGTCAGCTACCTGCCATTCCTGCGGGGACCTTTTGTCGCCAACAATACTTCTTTTCCCGGTATCATGTCTTGCTAAAATGTCCGCCTGCGAACCCGTTGGAGAGTATCCTCCGAAGACTCCCGCAGTGCTGATTACTTTTGCTCCGGTGCGTGCTCCGCTAAGGCGAGAATGCTCACTACACCTTGAAACACGGCAGAAGTCATGAGAAAGCACGCGCCGTCGAGGTCACAGACCATCACGGAGCTTTGAATATGATCAAATCTCGAGTGGATTTGTGTGTTTTTGCGACGCCTGTTTTTTCCTTTTTGTTGCTTCTTTGCGGCGACTGGCGGATTTAACGTGCACTTTTTGGTAGGCCGATGTTATCGCACTCCCGCGTTTGAATCAATATCTGAAATGAAAAGTTATGATGGGGGATGAAATCATCTCTCGGAGACTTCACTCCCTCCACCAGTCTAATAGAGACTTTAAACAAAGCATTATACAGCTGTCTCCAGACGCAAGACGACAGACCAGTTTTGAATTATTTTCACTGACAGGAAAATGTTACGGCACCGGATGGAAAAGCTCATTTGGGATCAGCGGAGGGAAGGACGGAGTTTCACCTGGGGCGTTAGCAGATTGCAGATGTCTGCTCTTTCCAGTACGCGCCGTGCAAGTGTCGTGCACTGATTATCCCCCAGCCGGTGGAGGAATTCACTTAAAGTTTGCTCTCTGGGGAACAATAAAGACCCCAAACAGCGCAGATAAATTTAAGCTAGCATGAAATTCCCCCGCTGCTTCTGGGTGGCTGGTTTTGCCCCCCGCCCTCCCCTCCTCTTTCGCTGTTGTGACACAATGCCTCACATGTCACAATGCGATTTGTACGTGCACGTTAGCTCTGGGTGCCGTGAGGTTTGAAGCAGCAGAGGACCGGCCGTGCGTGTGTGTGTGTGTGTGTGTGTGTGTTTGTTTGTGTGAGTTAACTGAACGTGTCCTGACGATCTCCGCAGGGCTGAGCATTATGCAGCACGCTGAACTTTAACAGCACTGCAGATTAAAAAAAAAAAAAAAAAAAAAAACGCTTTTGATGCCATCTAATTAAGAGTGATGGATATATAAATAAGGTGGCAAGAATATAAAAAAACCCATTTCAGCAAAGTGTCAACAAACTGTTTGTCAAAAACATGATCGTCCAATTACAGATTAGCGACTGCAACCAGCCCGGCATGCATAAACACAGAAACATCTTATATTCTGTAAAGGACTTCCCCCAGCGTTTAAGCACACTTTACACCTGTTAGATTACTCAAAACTATCTCCCTCTCTCAGGTTCTGCTGCACAGAGCGGCGCTCACTTTGTTTTCCACTGGAACACTGCATCCCCATGTCATTGACATTACATCCTGTTAACACGGAGCAACATCAACCCGACTCCCACTCACGCTGTGAAGGGCTCAAAACAAACGTACCCTTTGTGCCGGAGCTAACAGGTAGATTGTACGCGGCTCCGGAGCCGCTGCCGTCACGGGGAAGAGAGTGGTGGGGGGGAAGAAAAAAGAAAAAAAGCTCAGAGGAGGAACGTCTTAATCAAAAATAGTAACCGCTCACCCAGTTTAGGATATTGCATCGCTTACAAATAACCCCCCAGCTGAGACATAGGATGAATCCGAGTTTGACAGAAATGTGCTCTAAGTGTCACGTGGAGGTGGGATCTTATAAGCACTGTGTCTGGTCATGTGTTTATATTGAGGAGTACTGGCGTAAAATTACTGATAAACTTGGTTTGATTTTTGATGTCCATCTTGACCCTGATCCTCAGGTTCTGCTCTTTGGCTTACCCAGTTCTCATGTTAAAGGCTCTGATCGAAGGAAGCTGTTCAATATTCTTACATTTTCTGCTCGGAAAAATATACTGATTAAGTGGATAGATAATGCACCCCCTACAATTATAGGCTGGCATAAACTGATATTTGAGTCAATACCAAAGGAATATGTAACATACAGATGCAAGTGTAAAATGGCAGTTTTTTTTAAGATCTGGACACCCTTTTTTAAATATGCTGGTAAAAGACTAACAAGCATTGTCCTGAGGGGATTGGTTGACCATAACTCTGACAATTGGCAAAACGAAATTTTTGGGCTGTAAGGTTGGATTTGTGTTGGTGATTGATTACTTATTACTCATATGTTGTTTCTCTTTCTCTTTTTTTTTAAAAAAAAAAAAACTTATTAATGTAAATATTTTGACCTTTGAAAATGGATCGTGTTTTTCCATTTGTTTCTTTTGCGATGTTTAGTTGTTGCATTACTGCCAACTGTATTGGACTGAGCGTTCCTGTGTGTATGTTTATTCAGGTGATATGATACCTCCCACAACATCCATACTTGAAGGAAGCTATTCCTGGGAGGCGGTAGACTATGTATATCAGGGAGTTCTGCATATGTTTTTTTTTTTTTTTTGGCCATTTGCTTGTTTCTTCGTTGTTGGTTTGTTTGTTCAGTGTGTATGTTTAAGGAAAACAATAAAAAATATTGAAACAAAAAAAAAAAATAGTAACCGCTCAAATGAGAGATCACATGGTGAACATGAGGAGGATGGAAATGATTCAAGATGTGGATTCAGAAACGACCAGAAAGAGAAAGAAAAACAAGGAAGCGGTGACTTCCAGTTAAAGTTTGTTCTCTAAGGAACAACAAACATCCTCAGCCAGCGCAACAAAACTTAAAAGAGAATTAAAAAAAAAAAAACTGTTTCGGTTGAACTAGCAGTCCTGTGAGTGACAACTGAGAAGGAATCTAAAGAAATATAGGAATTAACAGTATATTATACGAGTTATCACAGAAACAACTTGTCATAGAAATCCCCACGTTAAGGCCTTCAGAAGAAGCAAAATGTTTGGTTTGAGTTCTGATCAGCTGGGAAACACATGTGTAAGAAATATGAATGACATTTTACACCACTTTTGCACTGCAGCAGTCTCAAAGCATTTGACATTATTAGTCACACTCATCTACACACACACACACACACACACACACACACACACACACACACACACACACACACACACACAAAATGAGGAAGGGAGAAATAACGGAGTATCACCAGATCTGGATATAACAAATGATCAATGCACTTCCATAATTACGTCATATTTATGAGTATCTGTATAAGTCACTGAGTAAAGCCGCATTTTGCATTTCTAATCTAATTCTTTTTTCATCCAATAGGATTACTCTTATTGGATGAAAAAATATGTACATTTTGTGCTTTTATCTACATTTGTTTACCATTTAGCAGGGCGTTGAAGTCGAACCATTTAGTACATTTAGTAACCATTCCTACTGTGGAAATTACCACTGAAATAAATTTAGCAAACTGAACTAGTGTTTTGTGGAGCTGTGTTTATTACAGGTTGCACAAAAACTAAGATATTGTGTAGATATATATTACCTAATTTTTTATTTATTTATTTATTTATTTTGTGGATTTTCTTTCCATTAGCCCGACTGAAAGCTTTCCGGATCTCCAAAAGTACTACAAAACACTATCTCGTCCCTCATCATCCCTTGCAATATTGGAAGAAAAACACTCCTAAAACATCATGAGATCAGCTGTTGTTGCATTACCATCTGTAAGCTTATCATCTAAAATGGTATTTCAGACTATACCATTCCCCTCACTCCAATGCAACATCAAAAATAATGTTGCTTTATGATCTCTGTGTAATATAACCATAAGTTTCTGCTGGTGAGAAGTTGACTTTCAAGCCGGGATCTTTTCAGTCGCTGCCTTTTTGCACTGTATATTATTATACAGGACTGCATTAGTGGAGTGGCACTATGTTTGGCATTACTACAATTGTAATGATTACTGTAAAATAATGGATTGGATGGATGGATGGACGGATGGATGGATGAACTGACAGACAGTATGACAGTGCTGTGAGCTTGTAGATAAAAACAGTTGAAAAGTTGCTTTTCTATGTCTGTGGCTGGTTTTACTAGAACCTGTATCAATAATTCCACAATGTATTTGCTATCCTAAATAAACATTACCTGCTTGATTACAAAGTGTCTAACACTGTCTACATATTAGAACCTGTCTAGAAAGTTAGAAGAAGGTTAGAAGCTGTTTTTTTTTTTTATTTATCTTTGCCGTCATTTTTTTTCCATTAGACTGACTTATGTATAAATGCTGAAAAAAAGTATACACCATCTCGCATGCAGTGGCAACCTCATAGCTACAAATACCGGACTTTAAAGATGACAAAACAACCAAAACAGGCCAAAACATTGTTTGTATGCATTCATGCGACTTCCTTGTGACTGAACAGTAATTAACCAGCCAATACAGTGTTGAGAGTTCAGACACTGCAGCAATAAAACTATGTTCTGATTGTTGAAACATCCTAATTGAGAGAGACGATTAAAAGTAATACACAGATATTTTTTTTTTTATAGAAATAATGAGCTTTGATGTTGAGTTGGTGAAGTAAAAAGTCTGGCAGGGTGTTGATTCATCGGGACCAAAACAGAGAGTTTTTAGTAATGTAGGAATTAAATATACCGCAGAGATACTTTATTGATCCCTTGGGGAAACTATTTTTCTGCATTTAACACACCCTATATGTAGTTAACCTGAACTTCACACACCAGGAATGGTGGTCTGCCACAGTGCAGCGCCTGGGGAGGTTCTGGGGGTCAAGGGTCACTAATACCACCCACAGTGGAATTCAAGCCTCCCAACCTCCAAACACAAGCTCACTTCTCCACCTTCAGGCCATTACTACCTCCTCATTTTGAATTGTGAAAAGTATATGACACTACGAAGATTATTTAAAAAAAAAAAAAAACAGAAAGCTCTTCGGATTCACCAAGCACTTCCACATAGCACACTTTAGAAAAGAGAGAGAGTCACTATTACTTTTTATGTGATCGCTGACCTTGATGCAGCTTTCTTTGAGGAGCGGGACTCATTCTCTGTGGTATTTCAGGGGAAAAGTAAATGTGAGACACTCAGTGGCACACTATCCAGTGAGTCCAGGAGCAGCGGGGGTATTTTTTATCAAAATGCGGCGCTTATTGATGAATTGAGATTCAAGTCTCGCAGTTCAGATATAATGACCCGCACTACTTGGCCTTCAATTCACATCTCTTTTTGCCTCTCAATTCATCCTTCTCTCTCTCTCTCTCTCTCTCTCTTTCTTCACCTGCTCTCCCTTCCACACTTTCATCCTCTCGCCACCATTCCCCATCTGTTCTTTACCCCATGTGTCATACACACCCCACCCCACCCCTCCCCTCCGCTCCCCGCCACCTCCGCCACCCCCAGCTCTTGCTATTCTCCTCCTTCTCCATCTTTTCTTCACCTCTCCTTCCGCGCCCAGCGAGAAACTGGTGGAACTAGCAGCTCCAGAATTCTGATCAGCCACTTTGTGGACTAAGAAGGCTCACCAAACTGCCTTTCCGATTAATCAATACCACCATTGGCTGCAGTTAACACCTGTAACCTCTGCATTACATGGAGGGAAATGTTCACTCCTGGAGCAGAATAGCAAACATCTAACTTATCCTGGCTCCAGCCAAATCCTGCTTATTTCTGAGCGTTTTACCCACTGAGCAGATAAGTTCTGCAGGATTAGAAGCATGGTGGTGTCTCTCGCCCCCCCCCCCCCCCTTCTGTATCTCGATCTTTCCTCATTCTCATTTATTTGGATTGAGCATGTGAACAAGTGAGTGAGTGAAGGAGTGAGTGGGTAAACGCTGATAAAAAAAAAATAAATAAAATAAAAAAAAAAATAGCATACCTGTGGGCTGTTTTTCTATCCGCTGCAACCCCATGGTTGCCATATGGATGCGTAAGGAAAGTGAGGTACACCGAGATGCTGTGATAGAGGTAAATGAAATTCATACTCAAGTATCTAGGTCATTTGTAAGGCCCAAAGCAACATCTCCTTCCCTGCCTGCCTGCCTTTCCCGTGTGTTGCTCCAGTCTGTGGAACATCAAGGAGATGAAAACACTCCACATCCTGTATATGCAACAGCTCACTCAAGAATGTGTGCTGCAAGCACGCCAGCATGGCCCTTGGAGTTCCTTTTGACAGATTATAGATGGAGTTAGCTATTATTATACCGCTTTATGTGTTAACGTACATTTGTTCAGGGAGCGTGAGTAAATCAACCTCCTCGCGCTGAAAGTGGAGAAGAAGTTTCTTTAATATGTCATGAGAATCAAACTAGTGTAATCACTTCTTGTATCCATGTTTTGAAAAATATGTCATCAGAAAACATACCAGTATGCAGAAATTATTCTGTAAAACAATTTGGCTATTGTTACATTGTTGCAGAATTCATTCACCAACTGACTGTGAACCTCGGGAAAACTCATGAGACTGTACATTAATATGTCCAGAGAAAGAACAGAAATGGTGATATAGCTAAAAATATATATACATTTAAATAAAATGATGTACTGTAGCTCAACATTACAAAAATGAACCATGACAAGCAAATAACTTAACTGTTAACCATGGAATTTTTCAAGGGGATGGTGAGAAATTCCTTTGTGGATCTTTCCAGAATTATTTTCACCACATCTGATGCACAACTAATTCTGATTGTCGTACAATGTCAAGAGTCATTTGCCCTAAATAAGACCGATTAAATGTATTTTCAAAGACTGAAATCCTGTCTTTTCCACCAGCTTCATTGTTAATGTTTTTTTTTTCATTGTCAAAAGAATGGTTCAAGAAAGTAAGACAGACTTTCACAAAGCAAAGGGCCAAAACGTGGCAACGTTCATGTTGCTGTGAGACGTATCAAGCAGAAGTGTCATCGTTTATGATGATTGACAAATTTCCAGAAGCACACGTCAATATTAATTATTGATTGTTATGCATCAGGAAAAAAAACATGAGTGTGACTAACTTTACAGTTATAAAGCTAAAGTTATAAACTATAAAAAGCCTAACTGTTATCATCGTGATTTCATCAACAAAAATGTATTTTATGGTCCGTTTCAACACAACATATTAAAAACACAAATGCTACAAATAATCATCTTTAAATGTGTAAATTTCTCTTACAAACTCATGCAATACTGTGCAAAACCTTTAGGAAAGTGTGGATAGCTTTTAAAAAAACATTTTTTTTATAGATGACCAATGCAAATTGAATGAAAAGAAGTCAATAATTAATGTCACTGCCGTTTACAGACCACATTCAGAAGAGCTCACACAGTTTTTGACGGATCTGTAAGAATTTGTGTACATGCAGGCGGCTTTACATCCATCTGTCTCTTTGCATCATCTCAGACAGATTGTGTGATTTTGAGATCAGGGTTTTGTGGGGTACAAAGGAGTCATTGTTCTTCTTAACGCTGATGATAGCTCTTCGTGACACGAAATCACATGTCTGGGATTCTTATCAGAAATCGCAGCCAATCAGATGCCTTCCTGACTGCATTGCATGGTGAATAAGATACTTTTATTTTATTCTTCTTTTTGAGCCTCAAATTTTTGCACATAGTATCGTTTATACATACTGTTTGTGGTTTTTATTTCAATCCCCACCTTAAAGGACACTTTGCAAGCTGCTGACATTCTCCATATTCTTAGACATTTTCTGGAGTCATATATCCTCTTTGATAAATTATTGAAAAACTAAACCAATAAATGAATGAAAATGCTGACACTCTCCTTACAAAGAGCTGAGAGGAGCTGCACTGTTGCGGCTCCGGCACAACACTGAAAACTACAATCAGATTTATCTTTGCACACTGTTGACCTTCATTCATGCTGCAACTTGTATTTTTTATTTTTTTTTTTGTCAGTTAATATGTTGCACAAGCTTCAGAAAAATATCAGAAATAATTAGCGAGTTTAATGATTTCTTTTCATGCTGCTACATTTACAAGGGCAAGCCGAAATCAGGCGTACCTGAAGCATCAAACACCAGGAATCACTGCTTTTCACAACTCATTCCCACTTTCTCTGAACATGATTTGAATCTCTTTATAAATTTAGAATCGTATCTTGTTTTTCTCGTTCCTCTTGGTGTCTCTGCGGCGTGTGCAGAGATGGAGGGGGGGAAGCTGGTGGGCTCATAGAACCAATTGGAAGGAAAAGCAGCAATTGAAACCGTGTTTAAACGATACAAAGATCACAGAGTTGTCGGGGAAGTTTATTTGGGAGCCTTCTGTTGAAACCTGAAGGACGCGCCAGCTCACAGTGTGATGCTGAACACTATTAAAGTGACAGCCACATACAGAGTAACTTGTATTTCTCAGCCTCTAGGCGTTGATAACTGGCCAAAAGTATTTCAGAGATATTTTAATCTTTCTTACAGTGAAATTTAGAGGGGGGGGGGGGTTGAGTTATCTAAGCAAATGATTTGCATCACACTTTGGCACCTGGGAATGAAAAACCATAAATCATTAACCCACTAACAGGATTTGGCGTGCATTCTTCTCATAGCTATAACTCCTGGACCACTGATGGGAGCTGGGACATTCAAAAACTACCAGAAAGCAGATAAATGAGCTTTACACACTAATAATAGTTATTATACTTTCACAATTCACCAGATTCACTGGAGTGCTTCACTTTGTTTCAGGGGTTGTAACCATGTTACATTATTAGTTTAATGGGTTTTCTTTCCGGTTCTTGTTAATGTGACTTTTTTTTTTTTTGCTTTGGCTGTCTGTGCTCACCAATAACTTTCCTCGTGTTTCAGGTGTCCGCCTGCCTCTGCCCTTACTTCTTCTCTCGTCATGGTGACAGTTGTTGTCTTGTTGATATCCCGCTCCAACACGTATGCAATGCACGCGTCACTTTTTTCAGTTTGTCTCACTCCTTTGTGTTCAGGAATACTTGCAAGATAAAAGAAGAAAAATATCTTAATAATAAAAACGCAATCATAAGGTCTACAAATGAAAGTCGTGGAGAGTCAATTGAGAAAATGCCTCACACCATATCCGCAGCATTTCAGCTAAAAGCAGTGTACATCTCCATCTCCTTTTGAAATGTGTTTAAAAACTGGTTAACAAATTTCAAACACTATAAATTGCATTTTGTATCATACCAAGGCTTTAACCGACTCACATAAATTGTGCACTTGTTTTTTTAATTGTAAACCTTTCAGAAATCATCCTCTTAGTATTTCTTCCAGCCACTTTTAGATGTTGTACATCCCCTTGTCTGGACTTTTAATTAGTTCTGGCTTTGACCCTTGCTTGTTTTCTTGGATTTCATATGGGACAACATCTTTTGTTCCTTGAACTTGTGTAGTTATGGTTGTGATCAATCCCAAGGTTTTCACCTCCATTTCCCATGTTTCCCTCTTCGTGTACAAAACAGTCAGTAATTCTAAAGGACTGTCAGATATTTAACGTCAAACTTCTCTTGAAGAAAAAAAAAAAAATCCACAAAGTCACTCATTGACTTTTTTGTTTGACAATTCTCCAAACTCAACACAAAAATCCAGGAGTCCCGATGATGGAAAGATATAAATTCATCTAATTACTCTATTTTAAATAGGAAAAGTGCTGCAATAACACACATGAAAAAATGCTTCATCTTCTCTTCTCCTGTTGGTGACTGCTAATACTATCATGATTGCGTTCTTTCCTGGCGTGTGTCAGTATATCTGCTTTGAATACAACAAGTCAACGCAGATTGCTCTAATGAAATGTATGCTGGGGAAGCTATAGGCTTGTCGCTGCAAGTGTATACAACAACAAAGTAAATTATGGCACTCTATCACACAGATGCAGTGAGAATCACAAGCTGATGATAGATGGTGGGATTGAATCTGAAGGGTGAAATTCTCCTTTAATGTTCGTGGCTCTCATCCATTTAACTGCATCTGGGCTGTTTTCACTGCTCATAGATCACTGCTGCCTCTCTGCATAGCTGCTCGGCTCCTCTGCCTGGATGAATTCCTATCAGATTAAAGATTTCACTGGGCCCCCACCAGCCCATCCCTACACAACCACTAAGCCCCCACAGACCCGATTGCAGCCCACCCCCCACCGCAAACTCAACACCCTTCTTCCATCTATTCCCTTATCAAGGCGGATCTTCAGGTCTAACGCTGTGCTGCTCTGCAGCCCCCTCCTCACTGTAGACCCTGACCCCCCTCACGCTCTCAGCCCACCGCTCTCACTTAAGTCCATACACACATCGCTTTTCACACAAAAATGCATGCGGGCTGGCCTCCATGCGCTGTGCATGTCTCAATCACACCTCAGCAGTAATTAGTCCTTGGTTGGTTGATTACTGCGCTCTGAGGCTTACTTTGATGAAGGACGTAACATGATCAGTATTGAGCTTACAGTTTCCAGATTTGACTCGTTACTGTGTACACACTATTAATATGCATGCAATCCTCAATAATGCCCAATAATTATGTTAAGCAGCACAAGCCTTCACACTAGAGGGTGAAGGTTTGCGCGGTGTTTGTCTCGCACAGTCGGCAGCGGCTTCATCCCATCAGAAACATTTCCCCCACCTCAGATGTTATTTTTATTTGCATTCAGTGAATAATGCAGCACCATGAAAATCACAACCCAAAGTTACTTCACAGCGTTTTTCATATCCCAAACATATTTGACAATAGCTCAGTAGCAGGTAACTCAGCCCGGGAAGCAGATTTCCAGCCCAGACAGAGATGCTAGCTGAAATAAAAAACAGATTGTGGCAGTTGACAGGTGGAATGAAAAGTGGGTAGTTTCCTTGATGTGGAAAAGGCTCTGAAGAACCGAGATCAAAGTTTGAAGTGACTTTTAATATTCATCCAAGAAAAATATTTCAGAAAACATCAGTAGTTGTTTTTCCCTTTTCATTGTGACTGTTTACTTTGCTGAGAGGCCAAAAATGTGGTGTAATTTTAAACAGTATTCACTAATAGCGCGTCTTCTGAGCAAGTGAGGTAGAGGTGGGATGAATAGTTCCACTTTAGTGGTTTTTAATTTTTCAAACATTTATCCAATACACACATCAAGACTGCTACAGGTATGATTTTATATGCAGTAAATAGACACTTTTCCAGCTACAAAATGATTTCTTTTCTATTAGATTGTTCAGGAAATGTCACAAAATCAAAACAGACAAGATGGAGACAAGCTGAAATAATTCCTGCAGTCTATCGACATCGCGGCGTTCGATTATGGCGCGTTGGGGTTGAGTGAGAGGTGGTTGTGAAGTGAAACTTCATAACATTTACATTTTTTCCTCATTAGTCACACATCTTATCCAAACCTTGGGAATGAATTATGCTGCCAACTAAATCTCATTGATTTCCTCGCTTTCCCTTGAAATGATATAAATTGTATCACTCAAGCATAATGCAGGGGCATACAACTCTCAGCAGATGTGGATTCACAATGCATATTTTAGAAGTGCGAGCACAGAGGAGGAGGAGGTGTGAGCTGGTGGGAGAGATCGATCGTTTTGTTTGTCCGCTACTACGAAAAATCTGGGTACTGCTTTCGAACAGACCGTTAATGTTTAATGTCGCGAAATTTACTGCATGCTCACAAGACGGCTCCAATTATCATCGGCTGATGACCCATCTGCAATCAGCATGAGAAAACGAGACGAAAAAAAACCCAAATATTACTCTTTAGTATCTGTTGAGCAGTAAAATGCTAATGAGAAGTGTTACACTGAGCAAACGTTGGGTTTGTGTGTCAATATTTCAAATTAAAGTGGAAAATCATTGCTTTACTCTTCGCCCTGGAACTGTACTGCTCCTTTTTCTCAGCGCTATGCCTTTCAAGTTGCAGGTGAACATTCCCCTCGTTCCCTCTGGATTGTCATCAACTGTCATCAAACTGCAGCGGACCTTGAACCAGACACAAGATGAGGGATTTCTCTGCCCTGCCTAAGTGTGTGAGGGGGGAACTGGACTGAGAACGAGCCTTGGCCGAGAGCGGAAAGCAACACGGTACTGTCTCCGAGGCCTACCAGGAGACCTCCGCGAGCCAGCGCACCGTGTCCTAAATCTCAACCCCGGTGTCATCTCCTCTCATGTTGCTGCATGTAGCCCGACCCAAGCAACAGCCCACCCAGACACAGAGGGCCGAGAAGAAGCTGCTCGGTTTCTGAAAGGCGCCGGTGGAAGCAATAGTGTATTTATTCCTGTAGTTCAGGTTATTTTATATTTATAGGCTTTAGCCAGTTTTTGGTTTGTAAAAAGAAAAAAAAAAAAAAACACAAAAAAAAAAAACAAGCAGCTACTGGTGAAAAAGTGTCTGCAGAAAATGGATGAATTTGTGGCAAACAGCTGCAGGGTGTGATAGTGATCAGCACACTAAGTAAAAACATTACTGGTTCGATTCCTGCCTTTTAAGATGCTCGGTGCAGAGTTTGCATGTAATGAGAGCTCCAATCTCGTCTAAATGTAAAGATCAAGAGAGAAAAAAATACATGCATCTGAATTAAATTTGTAACTAAATTGCCAGTGGGTGGGAATGTCTGTGTGTTTGCTGTCCAGATCGTACCTTGCCTTTCACCTCTATTCACCTCTGATCAGCTTAAGGCTTCTTCCCACTACTATCAGCAGAATAGAAAATGGATGGATGAGCGGCAAAGGGTTGCAATTCATACGTTTGCTGGATTTTAAAAACCTTACGAGCGAACAAACACTCGGCTTCTGTTTCAGAGCGCTCTGTGTCGCAAATGTCATTGAACTCCAGCAAGAATTTCCAAGAGTAGCTGATAGAAAAAAGTCCCGATGCACTGGCAAGAAGTGTGCGAGGCTGCAGGAGAAGCTCTCGGGCAAATGCATGAGGTGGCATCCTTTGTCCCGAAGGTGATGACAGAAGTCTTGGATGTGTTCATCAGTGTCTCGTGCTTTCACTGTTGGCTCTCGCTGCACCTTGCAGCCTCTGCCTGTGCTCAGCCTGCTCCCCGAGCGCTGCACAGCTGTGGGTGTCGACAGTGACAGGTCAGCTAATTAGGGCGGTGCTGTGTCTGTCTGAGGCTGCAGCGGGGAGCTGCTGGGCACATGACTCTGTACACACTCATCCACGCCTCCGGCTCCGTGGACACACACACACACACACACACACACACACACACACGTCTATATATGAACTGTGCATTAAGTAAAAAGGCCATCGAGTAGCTGTCATTATGATATTCTTAGGCTGGGTCAAAATTACACTTGTGCAATCTTGTGGGCTGAAAATTAAACTGTACTGTGGATGTATACGATAATACGCTTGGAGCCAAATCCGGATGACCTTTGAATATAACTGAGTTAAAAGATTCACTAACTGTTGAACAACACCAAAATAATAACACAAACTATACAATTTATATTCCAGATTTCTACTCCTGATCGGAACATCATAGGAACTTTATTTTCCATTCCCCTCTTTAACCTTCAGACATACAGCTTCGGCACAAAAGCCTCCCTCGCAACTGCCGTGACCTCCTCCATCTCTCAGGGCTCAGCTCTCCCTGAGCCACGGCGCTTCGTCACAACCTGACACCTCCCTGTGTCACACAGTTTGACCCTTTGCCCCGAGCAATGGCCATACTGTAGAAACAGATGGACACGGGCACATACAAACACAGCACTTTCAGCACTCACACACTCCGCAAGCACTTAAATGAACATATCAAGAGAAGTGACAATCAAACAAACATCGGCGTTCACCGTTTCCCTGTATGTGAATATAAACTGTCACCCTATTTGGAAAAATATGAAAAATTTAACAGCTTTCAAGTGAAAAGAAATAGATCCCAGTACATGACAGTGCTGTGGTATATGATTATGTTCCGTTTTGTGTATGCTTCCACTTTAAAATTGTCAAATTCACCATAGAACATGGCTCATTTGACAGTGTTGTGTCCGCACGGCTGCAGTATCCAGCTCTTTCCGAGTTGCTGCCAAAGGAGGTCTTGGAGGTGAGCAGTTTTTCTCTCGGATAAATTGCTTATTTTTCGTCTCCCTTCCTCCGTGAACTGGACCTTTTGGCCTGCCCGGCCCTTTGGTGGTTCCGGAGTCATCTACTTTTATTGCAGTTAATGCTCGGCGGTACGAAACAGTACTGATGCAGGGGGAGTTTCCAGCCCCGGCACCCAACATGAGTGCCAATCAATTTTTAATCACACTTGAATCGATAGTTGCACATTGTTTTCTTTTTTTTTTTTTTTTTTTGTACACATTTGGAAAAATACACAAATGGAAAAATTTAGAGCAAATACAAGATCTACTGCTTTGTCTACAAGTTCACTTTTGTCCGATCATTATGTGCATCCAACAGACCCTGAAGTTTATGCTACGGCAGGGATTCGGAATAAAATGGGACAATATCAGACAAAACAACACACATTTAATGGCCATCTTATGTGTAATATTTAAATATTCATTTGCACTTTTCATTTAATATATAGGTACTGCAGCAATAAAGTGAGATTAAAGCCTATTTGAGAGTTTTTTCACTTCTATTTAATGGATTGGAGAACTTTTTATGGCCTGCACTTTGTCCCTGTTGTAATAACAGCAATGTCGCCGGTTTTTTTTATGTGCTAGTTCATAAAACTGTGTTTGAATGCTCAAATGCACTGGGACCCCGATAATTCTAGCACGCAGATCCACGCTGTGCTTTAATATGAAGAGTCATCCGAACAACATCTGTGTTTAAAAAAAAAAAAAAAAAAAAAAAAAACCCTCTCCATGAGTCTCGCTGCTCCCCACACAAGGTGTGCCGGGTTGATATACAGCGTTATCGGCCATTTGTCTTGCATGCGAATATGTAAATGACAAGTCTGCATCTAAGTGGCTGATTGTGGAGAAAAGACCACGGCAATAAACGAGTGGCATATGGTTCCAATCGTTTCGTTGTTGGCAATTTCTATACATAAGGCAATATATAGGTGGAACTGCAGAGGCAGCAGAAACCGTAACTGGAGACTTATGCTCCTTTCCTGTAATGACAAAATGAATCTTTAGTTTGGGAGTTCTGTGTTGGGAGATGCAGTTTTTCTTGAAAGAGGGAAGAAAATTGCAACAATTGCTCTAAATAGAGATAATCTATATTTAATGTAACATGCACCCTTGTCTCAAATTAATGTTATTCTTATTTTCTCTGTCTACTAAAGTGTCCGAGCCTCCATTACCGCTGTATCGCAGCTGTAACCTGTGAGGCTGCAGCCCACTGAGTGCCAAGATGTAAAAGCTGTCCGATGAGTCTCGACGATATGCAAAAGCTCCGCCGTTAATAATTCATGTCAGAGTTTACAAATGGCACTGTTGCGCAGAGACGAATCAGTCGAGTCGTTGAAATGCTGTTTGGAAGAGATGAAAGTTTAATTCCTGTCCTAGATTACTCCTCCTCATATCTAAGCAGGCCCATTATTTTGCCTCCACCAATGTTTCCCCCCCCCCTGCTGTAATGGGAAATGAAGGGAAATGTAGGCTGCGGTGGCGGGACACGACCGGTTATGTACTCGCGGTGGATCCTCCCTGATAGGTGACAGCTGGGCCGGCTATTTGCATCGCTGTTTGAAGGAGCGTCCTGTTAGGCCACAAGCTGGTGGAGGAACAAATGGAACGAGTACTGTAAATGTAGCATGTTAATGTGAGAGGTATTTATAGTGAGAGATGAGCGGAGGGAGATGAGAAGACAAAAGGTGGGGGAGAAAAGTAAAAAAAAATAAATAAATAAATAAAAAGAGTTTCTTGGGCTTTTTGGAAACAAATCCATCCATCCGTCTTCTGAACCACTTTATCCAATTTAGGGTCACAGGGGGCGAGAGTCGATCCCAGCTGATGATGGACGAAGGCGGGCGACACCCTGGACGGGTCACAAATCCATCACAGGCCAACATACACTCACATTCACAGGTAAGGGCAATTTAGCAGCACCCATTTACTTCAAAAGTCTGCTATTAGTCTGTGGAATGAAACTGGAGTAACACAGAACTCACAGAAAAGAGTCTCCAACTACTTCTGTAAAACAACTGCACTGCCACTGAAAACAAATGTTTTGTGAATGCATGATTGAGTTGTAAATTAGAAGGCGATGAACCCACCACGAGGGTAAGCTCAGAGTTGATTTTCCTCCAAAGCTTGAGTTTGTGTGACGACACGTCTGGTGATAAAAATCACAGGTTTAGTCAATGACACCTTCAGCTTAGACGCATCCTCCCTTTTTCGACTGTAGCTGTAAGTTTGGGTGTGGAAAATGAACTTTCCTGTCCTCTGAGACTGGTGCAAGAAGCCAGTCAATATCATTCTGCCTCACGTCCTTGTTTAAACCAGTTATTATTTATCGTAGGAATGAATCGACAGAACCTCTGGGGATCTTTCATGGGAACAAATATGAGTATTCAGTGCTTTATTGGAAACGATAACCGATACTGGCTTGATGAATACTTAATCATTAGATAAGATATTTTGTCGTTAGACCAGGTTATGATAAAAAAAAACAAAAAAGAAACATGTAAAAAGCACATCCAAACTGGATATCTAAAATGTTACTTTGTTTCTTCCACCACCTTAATTTTGCAACAGATCATCTTTGTGCTTTTTTTTCCTTGTAAAATTCAGGTGCATCATCGTGTTTGATAACTTCCACCACCGACGTGTCCAACTCAATTTTATCACACAGCGCTCCATCAAATTTAACCACAGTGGAAACGAGCAGTAATATACACAAACCCTTGTTCAAATGCTCCTGTTGGCAAATCACGTCACACAAAACAAAAGCACAGTCTCGCTGCGTGGGTGCACAATCTAGCATCTGCTATTTGGGATCTTAGTAAATCAGGTGTCTTCATGACCACGCTTCCCTCCAGACTCGATCGTCTCTCTGCTATTTTTAGTCTTTTTTTTTTTTTTTTTCACACAACCCACTTGTTTTCAGGCTGTTGTGCCTTTATTCCACCCTGCTGTCTGCGAACAGTGCATAGACACAGTAGGGGAGGTGGGGGGGGGGGGGGGGGGTTTGATGCGTTCCACCTCTGTTACACCCCCGTACCGGCAACAGAGGTGAGACCGCGCAGTGTAAATGAGTGCTGGCACAGCTGGACTTCCCACACATTAAGTTAGAAATCACATCTCTAACATGTCTCGCTTGCAGGAAGCTGATGCTGTTTAAAACCACACGGCGGGAGGTTTTATCTTAGTTCTGTGTGACTTGTTGAAAGATTTTGATGAGATGCAAACATGTTACTGAACCACTATGGAATCTATTTTATTCATTTCATCTTCCACTTCTAATTAGAATATAGGTTACAGTCCCCATTTATACATCATGCATTTTTGTCTGTATGGTTTTGTTTGTTTCTGTGTAGCTGAAATTCATCCACCACCATGTCTAGTTTGTTGAGCTTCATCAGACTCCAGGAAATCAAGTTACGACCTAAAGTGGCTGCACTTGCATTTACTATTTGTTACTTTTTACAAAGTTTTCAAAAAATATGAATAAGAACAAGACAAATACAAAATAGATATATAAAGCATACTAAAAATAACTTCTTAATTTGTTTCACTGATAGAATTAAAGGTCACAAAAAGACACAAACACACAGGAGGATAAACAAACAACTGAGAACACCTCAGAGGTAAACATACTCCTAATGTTAAATACATTAAAAATTGATAAAAACTGATGCTCCGAGGTTCACAATGATTTGGACTGTCTGCTATCACACACACACTCACTCAAACACACACACAGTGTATATTTTACAGAAACTAATTCATTAATCTGAAAGATAAACAGATTCATTTGAATTCTAATCAGGTATGAAACTGGTGCGTCGTCGCAGCGCTTCTCCCCGATGTACTTGATAAAGACTTCTTACAGTACTAAAGAACTCTGCTTGGCATTACACACATAATCCGCACCTTGAAGAGATCTCTGTGCGCCTGTGCGTGGGCTCCCGCCGATCAGTATGCTGCCTAGCAAGTGAGGAAGTGTTGTCAAAGGCTCTGAAAAGCTCTTTGATAAACGCTGAGGGCCACCACCCTAACTCACTCTCTCTCTCTCTACCTCTACCTCTCTGTCTCTCTCTGTCTCTCTCTCTCTCTGAAGTTGCAGACTTCGAGAACAGATTCAGATGCGATCAAAGGTTTATTTGAATTGTTTCTTCGCCTCAAGGTGCGGGGTCAAAACATTTATAGTGATCCTCATGTATCAGATAAAAGAGTCTAAGGTGAGAGTCTCAGCCCCGCAACCTCCATAACTGACCACTTTTCTCCGTATATTCTCTGATACTGGATCTCTGGACTTGTAGTCTCTCAGCTATTTCAAGTAAGTGTAAAAGTAAAACTTAAAGGCAAATCCGCGGCATCACTTCACACGTTTAAGTGTAACTGCAGACACACGTTGGCTCGGCTGCGCCGCCACATAAACACTCTTGTCACACTGCAGCACGCACGAGATGATCTAAATTGGTAATTTGTGTAAATTGGAGGATCCGGGATCGAGATGACGCTCAAAAACAACTTGTTCGTCTGGTATATCATCAGTGACGAACTGCTAACACGTGCGTGTATTCTTAGCTAGATTTTATACTCGATATCAGCCGTCTGTGCCAACTGCTGCAAGATCCACAAGCTTATCATGTCAACTTAAAAAAAAAAAAATAAGAAAACACGCATTAAAGCTACATTATTTGCGCAAAATCTAAAATGATCCATGCAACAAAAGGACATCATGTCGTTACGCACGTGAGATATATTTGACAGAGACACTTGAGACGGCACAACTGGTGTACGCTGAATTTGCCTTAACACCTTCAAAGACAGACAACAAAGCGTTCACACTACAGCTGCTGAATAGATGCAAAACAGTCTTAAGTGCGCTAAATTGTTAACAGTGGATAATGTGTGATTGTAGATTAAAAAATAAGCATATTCACACCAAGGCATCACACGCTCTATTGTGTTTATGTTTGGACAGAGCTTCTTCCCGTTTGTCCTGCGCGCTCATGTGTGGCGGAGTATCTCCCTTCATAACAAGTATTGTGAGCTCACAATCGGAGATTCGGTTCAGAACAGCAGTAGTAACACTCTTTAACAGTTTCAGAGTCGACTCCTGAAGTTAGTCTATCCATCTCTGAAAAAAGATCAGCCCCTGCTATATGCAGACTTTTGGCTGCATATTTTTGCACCAGGAGAAGGACTGAAGTTTTTCTTTTTTTAAAAAAAAAAAGTGGCACCAAGGATACATTAAATAAGCAGCTTATACATTAATAACAAGATATTACACAGTGTTAAGCCAAGGAGAAGGGCTGGATTTTAAGGTTTGATTTGAAAGGACATGAAGAAGATGCCCGTCTGACGCGCTGCGGGAGATTGTGTCGTAAGTTTAGGAGCTGCGACACAAAAAGCAGGATGCCCTCTGAGCATCAAACTGGTTTTAGGCTCCAAAAGGAGCAGCGGATCAGCTGACGTGGGTAAACAAGCTGGACTGGAGCAGTTCAGAAAGGTAGGGTACAGTAAGACTATGGAGGGACTTAAAACCACATAAAAGAATCTTAAAATGGGATTTAATATGCAACAGCAGAGTCAGGCTAAAACAGGTAAAAAGATTAAAAAAAAAAAAAATGCAAGTATTTGTCATTATCTGTTTGTAAATTTACATGTTTTCATTAACAAAACGACATGATTTGTTAAGACGCAGTTTCGTAACTGTTAAATGAAAGCTACTGCATATGTAGGCCAGGCCTCTCTTAGAAAGAGGTTTTGATCTCAATTACATTTTTCCTTGTTTTGTAAAGTTTGAAAGCAACAGCTTCTGTAACACTTTATCAGCTCAGGGTGGTGAGGTGCCAGAATACTCAGAAAATTCAAATAACAATGCAAACTACACACAGAAAGGTCCCGATTATTTACTGATCTTGCAAAATGATACTAAGCAAGTCAACATGAGTGGTGCTTTTTTAATCTCATCTTCCTGAGGAGTTACTACTACTTTGTATGAGGTTCCCATTACTAACAGAGAATTACCTCTGTATCATTAAAGTTTGGCCACATCAGGATAATTTAGTGTGTTTTTTTTTATTTTGCACACCTCCCCAGTGTCAAATATTCCCAGATGGTCTGCGAAGTCAACCTGGCAACCCTGCAGTCGCAAACTCTTCTCACCAGCCTTCAGGCCACAGCTGCCTCGCTCGCTGATCGGAAATCTCTACCCGTGGAAAACTGGCTGCTTCAAAACATAAAGAGGGCTCCCAGATGTTGGAAGTGTCATAACATAACAATACAGGTGGTAGACTGACAGCGAGGTAGCTTTCACTCCTCACCATTGCCAGCGAGCGTCTTTTGTCAAGTCTCGCTCACACACGAAAAAGGGAAGATTTTCCATTTGGTGCCATTTGGCTGGTGGGAAATTTACAGGGAGAGTCTGCATTTGTGTGCCTATCAACTTCAATTCCTCATACAGTTTCATTTTTTTTGGAGCTTTTGATGACTTGCCACAGTTGTCGCGGAGAGCGCGTGCGTCTCGCAGCAGATGAAAAAGCAAATCTCTCACCACGCCGCGATCGGTAATGACCACTGAAAAGACTAATATAGCACGGATATGAGAACCATCACAGCTCTTTCAAAGCCGTGGCTCACTTCTCACTTCATCTCTCATTACCGTTTGTCACAGTTCAGTCGGTACATGCTGTATGAACACTGCGCACTGAATGTAAAAGCAAATCAAGGCAGTCACACTCTGAATCAACAAGTCTGTTGTTTCATGTCAAGTGTGGCTGTCGACACTGTCAGCCAGTTAGCCGATTGGATTATTATTTATTCTTTTACACTGTAAATGTGATGGTGAGCTTTAAAGTAACTCCCTGGCAAATGTGTTCAAGTAATTTTGAACTTTATTCACACTAATACAACTCTGCTTTTTTTCTACAAGCCTTTAATTTTCTACATGAATATTAACTTTGTTCAAAATTATGGTAATTCAGCCCTGCTGCAAAAAACTTGCTCAAACCTAACACTCCACAAAATAATGATCACTAATTTAATTAAAAGCACTTCAAACAAATGCTTGAAACAATGGATAAAGAGGTAAGAGGCGGAAAGGCACTTCACTGCCATATTTTGCTTTTTTTGATATTAGGATCTTATTTTACAAATTCTATTGGTCAGTTGGAATTAATGCCCCCACAAGGCCGTTAAATTGGTGCACTGTCTATTGCTTTGCCCCCTTCCTGTTGTAACCTCAAGATATACAAAGCATCATTTCAAGAAAAGTATTAGTGATAACCAATTAATCTGATTAAAATGATGTCATGTAAACGCCTGATCTGATCGGACTGGACCTATCTGATTGAAGTTGATTGGTAATGTAACAGTGTTTACAATCAGATCATTTTAAGTGCAGGTCTGACTCCTGTCAACAAGTGATGCTTCATGAAAGGTGTTTTGAGTAAAATTAGGCCCTGTTTTCAAGTGAAAATGGAAAAATGGACTCCCACACCTCCTGGTACTTGGTAGGTTTATAGTGAAGTAGTATTGTCTGGTGAAGCATCACATGGGGATATTACATATGAGACACAAGACTATAAAGATCTTGACATGGTTCCAGTTGCATGATCAGCTCAGCATGGAGCGACTTATCATTGGCTGTTCGTGTTTTCTGTGAAAGCATGGACAAATGCAATCTATTGAAAAGTCTATTGACCATGTATCACATGTCTGTCAATGAAGTTATCCACCTTATTGTATTTTGTTGAAAAAAAGGAACTGTATCCTAATTTTATCCCAATGTTGAGCTGAAGTTTACAGTGAAACAACTCCGTAGTAGATTCTACTTCATATATGAATTCAATTAGTATTAACACTTGTGTATATTAATGATAATCTCCAGTACTTTACTGTACACATGTTCAAATGACAGAAATATGTAAAAAAAAAAAAAAAAATCCAGTGACCGAGTGTCTTATGATTCAAACGCTTGGACAGACTCAGCTTCAGTTCATCCATCTCACTGCTAAACATTAACCCCAAGACATCATTATAATAAACTAATTAATCTACCTAAATTGGCAAATTTGCTTTTATTGCCATCTGGCCATTGCGGTAATAAACCCGAACAGCCAGCTAATTGATAGCCTCTTTTTGTTTGTGCATGAAAATATAGCCACATATGTGCGTTATTTCATCTGGCTCACACACATCGGTATCGTAATGGCAATGGCAAACCGTTTTTGAATTCTTCTGAAGTTGTCCTACTGACTTCTTTTAACCAAGTATTTTTTTTTTAATGAATCCAATAACCTGCGAGTTATAAATGATCTTACGTTGTTTTCAGGGCGGTCTGATGGCTGCTGATGGACGGCAGATAACTAATAACGCACTTGACACGATGATGATCAAAAACAAACGATTGTGCAGCGTGCAGGTGTGGGAAACTATAATTGGACCACTAGTACAGCACTCTGTTTCATCATGGAGGGATCAATAATCTTGTGGAGGGAACCCAAGACATTATCCAGGAGATCAGGCTGTACGGTTCAGCGCTGCTCGGATGCCACAGGCAAACAGTGGAGAAGCACCGCAGCTCTGAGTTTAATGAAAAGAATTCAGACAGACCACAAATATTACCACTTTTTAGCATAAAACAGGGCCCTGAAAGACAGCGTGCCCTCGCCGAGCTGGAGGAATTCACCGCTTCGTCTAGACATGTTAAAATTTTATGTTTCGAAATAAAAATCGCGCCCTGCTCTGGGAATAAATATTCCTGTTATGTTTGTTTGAGTCAAAGAAGTGGGGACAAGGAGGGAGAGCTACTGATTGTTTGACAGTGTTTTAAGAATAACTGCCGGGCCATAAAATTTTTACGATTTGTTTTCATTAATATCCACCAGGAAGCATAAAATTTAGGGTCTGACTATGAAATGTAAACTTTGGAGGACTCAAAGGACAAATAGCTGGCAATCTCAATCTGATTTTTTTTAAGTTATTGTATTCGTCATAGCTCATAATGTCGTACTGTGAACTGCTGCTTTCACACAGATCAGAACGCTCCTCGGTGCGTGTTGGTATTGAATCAGACTTTTTTAATTTTCGACCCAGTTCAACCATGTCATTATGATGTGTGTAATTTGCTACAGAGCAAGTAGATCGTGTTGAAAATTGAGGAAAAAAACGGTGCTAGACAGAGGAACAGCATTGCAAAAAAACATCACTAGCGTGTCTCACGATTTAAACCAAGCTCACGATCCCCGTTAATGCTCCAACAATCAAACAGGGATTTCTGCTTCACAATGATAGGAGGGTCAGACATCGAAGGATCAAAGAGCGACGCCACTATGAATGTTTGGCGGTTGGGAGCCGCTGTCAAAATATTTAAAGTTTTTCATTTTCACTTTCGGATGCTGTCGTATGAGCGGGACCTGAAGTGAATCACTGGTTAGTTTACAAATCCGGACTGCAGTTGCAACTTGCATTTATTCACAAACATTGCAAAAGCTCACGTCCCCATAATGATCACGTTTCAAAACTGCAACACTCCACCCAGAGAGACTTGAACAGTCTTAGTTTCCCCCTTGGACTCAAGGCACCTCACGCTCCTGAGGCCAATCCTCTCATTTTGCCCAGACTGGGTTGTCTTTATTTCTGATGAAAATTCTTGTCAAAACACTGAAACACACTTGTTATGTCAAGATTGGTGATTGATAACAGGTGAATTGGCGATACAGTTGACCCCCCCCCCCCACCCCCACTCCCCCTCCACTTTCCTCTCTCTCTCAAATAAAATCCTGCAAAGACCAAATTGTCGGAGGAAGTAATTTCATTGGCCCAGGTGGAGAAAACTGACATAGTCACAGTATACGTGGATTGTAATCGAACAAAGTGGACATGACAAAGCTGAAATTAGAAAAACAGGGAGATTGATGGCGTGAAAAGAAATGAAAAAGATCCTTTAGAAGGTGAAGCTTGAGGACCTTGTTTTTGAAGAAAAAACACCAAACTGTGTTTCATTCATTGCAAGCTGTTTATTTAATATCTTAGCAGCTTTAAATATTCTGTCCTCAGGTCAGGCCTTATTTTATGTTAATCCAAAAGGCCTTTTTTTTTTTGCATCATTGAGTTTTATTGAAATTATGAAAATATAATCCACAGGAGCTGCTCTGAGGGGAAAAAATATTATGTTTTGAATCTGCTTTGTAAAAGAGCGATTGAAATGGACTCGAGTAATCTTGTCTCCATCGCGAGGTGAAATGCTGACCATGATGCATGACTTGACAGTTTCCCCCCATCCCTCATATCTATTGTTTTAAATCGACTGCGCTCTCACACGATTCAATTATACAGTCAGTCTTGCAGGGCTGGCTTTTCTGCTGCGAAAATATTTGACGATATGAGAACCTTGTGTGACCCATTTATTTTGATTTGGGAAAACAATTGTATCTCATCCCTAATGTCTGTCGTGGGCAGGGTTCATAAATCACCCAGCTGGCAGCGTACAAGTGTCTGATAGGTGCCGCAAATTCAACAAAATCAAGGGAGTGAAATTAACACAGATTATGTCATGTATTCATCAGCGATCTCTTTAAAATGAAGCAGCTACACTGCCTGCCACCTCTTTTTTTTTTTTGCTTATTTAAATACAACAGAAGTCAAAAGCTCGTCTTCACAAAGAAACGCTTTCTAATGAGAATAATTTCTTCTGAAGATCTTTGATGTTTTTTTTTTTCCTGTGAAGATGCGCACACGCGGTGTCACTCAGCGTATATATTTATGTAAATCAGGAGAGAATAAGGGCACGAGCTTTAACACTGACGGCACATCAAACCCCTCGATGTTACCAATACACTCCGTGCTATTTTCTTGCTCTGTTGTCTTTTCCTCCCATGAAAGAGAATTATAAAAAAGACCTCCGCAACAGCGAGAGCGAAGGAGAAAGTGAGTGCAAGGGGAGAAAGTGAGAGAGATAGTGTTTATTGCTTGTGGGAGGTGAATGATGGCGCAGCATAAAAACCCCACCAAACCGAGCAGATGGAGCCTATGTGACAGTAAAACCCCAAACGTCCGCTGAAGGTTTTTACCAGTGACTTATGAAAGCTATCTGTCAAAACAAAGGCAAGAGTTAGCAGGATGGTATGCTAATGAAGCAGCATTGCTCCAGTGACAAATTATGCTCAAAAACTAAATTGTTTCTCATAAGGGCCCTCAGTGTGTGCAAGGACGGCAGCGAGAGCGAGAGAATATTGGTCCAGGAAGTGACACCAGACAAGTGGCTTGCAAAGTTCACAGGGACGTGGAAACCCTGACTTCTAGTGGGCAAAAGAAAAACGCCTGTCACAATATTAGAGTAATTGAGCTGTTAAGAGTCCAAAAAATGTGTGATTGTTCAAGATTTACACAGATTTTGCACAGAGGATGTGTGGAGGTTTCCATCTTATACCGTCTCACACATGTTGAGATCACCAATACACTAAATCACTATGTGCCCCTGAATTTTTTTTTTCTTTTACTTGTAATCCACTACATTTTAGAAGTCTACAACTCTATATCCTGAGTGTTTTCATCCTAATCACAGGACAAAGGTTGAGCAACAGCTTTACCAAACTGGAAGGGAAGTTGATAAAGTAGGCTACGCTTTTAGGAGTACACGTTCAAAGTGAAAGCAGGAAGCAGTGAAAGTTGAGAGAGAACGATGGAGGAAAAAAAAGGAAAAAAGAAAAAGCAAAAGGCGGCATCTCTGAACACAGTGCACATTGTGTCTGCAGCCAAAGCCTGCAAAGGTAAGAAAGGGCAAAGCTGCGGGAGGTTTTATGACGGAGTTATTGTCAATGTTTACATGCCAGGTGTCAATGGTGTCACAGATTGCCTTCCCAGTGTTCTCAGCAAGGCTTCAGCTCGGTAAACAGACTTCAAAGGAGATGGCACTGCGCTGAAACAGAGACACATATGCACGCATGCACCGGCACCCGCGAGCACACGGCCGCACACAAACACAGGACGTATGGAACAAAGCGTGCGATCCCTCTGCCGTTCGCCGACGCACAAATGAACAGCGCTGCACTGTACGCGATCATGAGACCGGTGTCAACACGAAGTGGTTCAGCTGGCCCGAAACGGAGCCGAAATCACACAGAAATCACTCTGAAGGGGAGGGTGAAGTGTCACGCGGCGCTGAGGTACAGTACAGGAACGACGGCGCCGATGATTTGATGTGCTTCTCTGAGGGCATGCGGGTTTTTATGTGCACTTCACACGGTAAATATGTGCCGTGTGCGAAGCGTACAGCGTTTGTTTACGAGGTTTACCCACATGGATTGTCGGTATTGTGTACTGTTCTGCACGCGCTATTTAATTAGGATGAACTTTTCAAATAATCCATTATTAGCAAGTGCGGATCGTAAAGGGAAAACAAAGACAGGGCCGAGTTTTATTATTTCCTGTTGCCTCACAATACCTCGTGTTTTCCTTTTCTCTTTAAAATCAGGTTGTATTTATTATTATTTTCACCGAGGCTTTCGCAAATAGGCGGGACAGTATTACAAGGTGTTACAGCAGTTTTCTTTTAATTATTGATGAACCGAAATGACTTCCAATTTCGTGTTTGCTTCCGTCTGCGCACGCTATAGGCTAACCGATCTTCCAATTGTACACAATGTTTTATGAATCATGAAGCCAACGGCTTCTGGTGAGATGTTTTCCACATCATAAAGAATCCACTCATATATGCACAGCAGATGCGAGGACAGAGCAGGAAGGATTTGGTGAGGCTGTAAATGCTTGATGTTTCAGGGGATTTGTAGGTTTGCAAATCGAGAAAAAAAAAAGAAAAAAAGAAAGAAGGAAAAAAGAAAAGGAAAAAAGAAAAAAAAAAAGCATCTCTCATCTCTTATGCAGCCGGAGTGGATGTGCCTTGAGATATGCGTTTTGCTGAGCCACTCTGGAGTGTTTGATTTCCAACCAATTTTTAGCTGATCATTAGATTTTATTAAAAGCATCTCAGTTCATTATAAAAAAGCCCTCGCCAGAGTTGAGAACGAAGAAGGGGGAAGAAGAAGAAGAAGAAGAAGAAGAAGAAGAAGAAGAAGAAGAAGAAGAAGAGAGGAAAAAAAAGAAAAGCCTTGTATCAAAATCTACTTACAGAACTGGGGAGAGTAAGCCTCAAACAGGAATCGGAGTTTACACATTTATGAAGCAAGCAAATAAATGCTACCAGAAGAGCTGCTGTCACTGTCAGACTAAATGTATTAGCGCTGTGATATTACCCAGGCTGAGTTTCACCCTTTCTCTCCACATATTATGCTGCGTAGGTAGCTCTGCTCTTTCCGGTGATACATAAAGACAGGATATTTCAATTTGAAACCTTTTTCTTCTCGGAGAAAGACTCAAAGCTGCGAAGCCAATCAAAATTCAACCCACCCCTCCTCCGCCCCACGGTGTCCTATGAGGCCTTGCATTGCAAGTGGGGGGGGGGACGGGGGCACTTTTAACCACACATCTTTAATATTTAATTTTGATAACACAGCAGCAAATCACATCAGAGGCAACACGTGTTAGATCATATTGTCTGATCCAATAGCGTGCTCCTGCGTTGCTATCAATTACAACTTTGGCACCCAACTAATTTGTTTGAGGGCTGGATTGGTAATTTGATTCCGGGCTCACTCACTTGATTTCCCTTACCCATTAATTTCATTTGCACTTGCCCATCAGCGGCGCCGGCACATGTTGAGTCACCCACGTCCCAGAGCTCATCTTAGCCCGGTCTTATTAATACCACCAGTTGTGGCGAGTGCCAGGCTGACACTCACGCGGCGTGCAGCCGCCGCTCTCATTCCGGGCCGTCGCAGCCTGCGTCTCTCCTTCAGTGGTTTGGATCCTCTTAACCTGTCCACTCTTCACCTCAACAGCCGGCTCGTGGGCTCGGCTGAATATCATTTCAACGCCTGTGCCATCCTTCCTCATCAGTCTCCCGCCAAACAATAACTGATATAAAAGATATTCAAATTGCAAAGTCTGTCCTCGGGTGAAAAAGAAAAACTCATTATAGTAACTGTTTTTTTGAAATTGACACTCAGCGCAGCATTTAGTAAAGAATAACCAGTTTTGTAATTTCAGGGTTAAGTAAATTGTTTTTAATCTGTGTATGAATATATAATGAAATGAAAGATGACAAAGAGATAATGTCATTTCGGTAATGAGTCTATTGGAAAACACCAAGATAAATCACGAAATTTATTTGTGTTCTAATTTGTATTTTAAGGAAAAAAAACTGTATCCTATTAACCTTTTATGACACTGTCACTAAAGTAATCCAGTCCTGTCTCAGGCTTACAGTAGAACTGAATAATACATGATTTTTTTTTAATGCTTTTAAAGCAAGTTAATCAAGATCATATTACCAAAAGAATAGCCTTTAATTCTCTACAGTGCAATAATTAACAAGAAATAAATCCAAATGCAAAAAATAAACAATATTTGTAAATTACGTATTTGACCCTTTTCATTTTGTGACTGAAACATGTCTAGAAGAATAAATATGCCATATACTGTATGTTCAAAAAAAAAGTGTAAGATTGACTAAGAGAAAGATATATTCTTAATAAAATTTGAATACTGACAAAAGTTTGCACAAATTCACTATTACTTTTAACATGAATCCCAAACATACTGTTTTTATTTAAATCCATTTGGAATACAGCTTCAGTATAATAGACTTTGTATCTGGAGGTCAGTATTTTACATCACGATTACAATTCGCCCAATCAATGTTTCAAGGTAAATCGTGTGAAACGGGCCTAAGTGAGGTTAGAACTAACACCATAAACTAATACTAAATTACTTTTAACCACTGTGATGTGGCCACCAGGTGTAAAGTAACCAGTGCTAATGATCGATTTTGATTTCTTAGTTAGGTAACTGTATTATTTTTGTGTTATGGTTCACGCTCTTTTGAAAATTCTGACCTTGACTTCCCTTCCTCTTGTCTGATTGCCGTTTCCTGGCCTGATGTGTTTCTCCTGTAAGCGTGGCTGTCTTCACCTGGTGGTCTGTGGTATATGTTGGGCGTCGTCTGTGTGTTGTGGTTGTCAAATTGTGTTTTGAGCTCTCTGGCGTCTTAGTCTGTGTTCTGTGTGATTTTAGTTGTTTTGATTTCTGGTAATTTTTTTTTTTTTTTTTCAAGCTCCCATTAAAATGAGCTCCTGCTCCACTGGTGGCTGTGGCATCCTGTTTCCTCCTCCTCTGAGCCAAACATAACATTTTATGAATCAATTTAGCTTTTCTTTCATATTTAAAATTCTGTCATTTTGAATTGGCAGAGCGTGAATACACACTGAAAAATGATTTATCGTAGTTTAATCTTTTCTCAATATGATTGTCGAGCGCCTTATATATTGCGTTATTGCAATAAAGATACATTTTCATTATATTGTGAAAGCTTACGCATAATGTACGTGATGCCTTATTTTCCATTTCTAAATAGAATTGTGGGCAGATAAATGACAACATCAAGCAACATTTTTTATGTGAATAAAACATTTAAGTCAACTAGTTAAAACATCCATTATAGTGAGAACATATTTTCAACTGTGCTTTCTTTGAATTTCATTAACTTATATCTGTTAGTTTGGCTAAAACTTGGAAGAAAATATAAGTTACCAGATATTGTAATTTGAATGCTAAAAGGTTAAGAAAACAAAAATAATTCACCTCAACAGTAAAACCCACATAAATTGAAATTTGTAATGATGGATGTAATGTGCAAGAGTCTTGTGTCATTGAAATTTTAACAAGGATAAATGGCAGCGACACGGCGGCCGCCCCCTCTGGGGAATCGTCCGCTCGCTCAGCGCCGACGTTACAAGCGCGTCTGCTGTCGCGGCGCTCAAATGAACTGGGCTGTAATTTGACGGCTTCTCTATATTTCACAACTTGTAACACGTCTTTGAGCGAGTGTAATTTCTTTTCCATATGGGCGCTTAGCGGTAAAGAGTGCATAATAAAGGGAACCCAAACAATTATGTGGCTTTAGTCATGCATCGCTGGCCTTAGTAATGTCACTTGTCTGCGTGGGGGAAGTGTTCTGTCTTAGTTAGGAGCTCTGTCACTGCGAGCCCGTCGATGTTCCACTAAACTGTTGCTGGATGGGCCCCGAGGGTTTCTATTTTCTTTCTTCTGACGCCGTGAACACGTCGTCGTCTTTTGGCACTCGTCTGAGCCTTCTGGCCCTGGTGGAGGTTGGATAATTGTTTAAAAATTTAACCACCCTTCATTTTTTCCGTGCGCTTGTTTAAAACAGAAATCAAACGCAGGACTTTTTTCAAGCTGAGATGCTTCTTTTCCTTCCTGGTGTGGCTCACCGGTTTTTTTTGAGAGTAAACACAGTTTTTGATAACACTCCTGCTGAGCATTATAATCCCGTCGCCAATTCCCTAAACTTCCCACCCCTCCCGCTAAAACCATCAGGTCCTCTTCCATAAATAAGAATGAACAAAAACACATTTGTGGCGTATAATAAGATGCAGTAATTAATGTCATCGATTCACATCTGTAAGAATACTGACTGGGAGAAATGTGATTACTTTTATCACATTTCAAAACTTGGAGTTAGTTTTGGAGCCCTGTAACTCGGTTAGCGTGTGACTGTGGAGAGAGCGAGAGGGCTGCTCTTGCTCTGTGATTGATGAGTGCACACCGGGCAGGCTATTAAAAAAAGCCGCGGCGTATTCCATAGACAATGGCAATAAACATATTCAGGGTGCTGAATTCAAAATGACTTATTTAGGGAAAGAAAATGCAATTTTTGCACCAACCATAACCATAAACCTTGGATTAATGGGGGTTGCTGTGTGAACATTTAAATGCGCTACTCCATAAACTCACACACAGGTATGAATGAATGCATGTTTTGTCTTTGCTTTCTCATATGTGAAAGGTTACTCACTGGCATGACAATCAGCAAAATCACAAGATAATCGTGGTAATTATGTATATCAGACGGTTTGACATTTCAGGTAGCATGTTTATTTGAAATGCTTTGCTGAGCTCAGCAAAAAAAAACTCCTCGTATTGTTTTAAACAGCTGGCTGGAGTCTGTGTTGCACTATGAAAACCCCGACCAGTATTGTGGAGTCCTTTATATCAGTAGCTCCAGTGTGGTTTTTTTTTTTTCCCCAGGAGCCCTTACACATTATCTCTAGGAAAGTCTGCAGAAGCAATCGCTCATTTCTTATTGTCACAGTAAAGCCAAACAAGGGAGGACACAGACTCAAGCTTTCAATTTGAAAGCATTAAGGCATGTGTGCTAAATATGCGGACATACACTTGTGGATGTGTAGCAAACAGTAATACCACTAATGCCCTGTGGGGGCAGTTTTGAGCAGTCGAGCTCAAGCGCCACCAGGATAGAATGGATTAGCCTTTATTGTCATTATACAACGTACAAAAATATTGGAGAGCTGTGTCACTCATTTCAAACAACATTGAGCAACCAAAAATAGCGCACTGTAACAAAATATTGCAATATAAGAATGGATGCTGCAATATGAATAGGTTCACAGTGTTTCTCAGGAGATGGTTTGAGTTGTTGTGATGTGCAGAAAGTGTGTGAATCAGTGAATGTGTGAAATCAGGGTCAGTATGGCTCTGGGAAAGACACCAGAGAAAGAAGACGGCGAAACTTGGAAGGCGACAGAAATAATCCTGTTTTAACTTGTGTATGGATACGAGCAGATCTACGGCATTACCTAATTTACTTGAAAATGTAAGGATATAAATTATCCAGCTCCCTTCTACATTCTATGAATTGTCTTAGAGTGTATGTTTTTTTTTTATTTATTTGTAATGTACCGATCTCTCATTTTACGAGAATCTTTTTGGCTCTTTGGCACAATTTTTGTAAAGCCAGGCTAACATGTACAGTTAATTCACATTTACATTTATATACAACTATGCAAACAGTGAATGCACATCAACATGTCTCACTCTGCATTAATGCACTCACATAAGTGCAATTCCTAGTCAACAAAACGCTTTCGTCTTAGAGACACAAAGACGCTGCAAAAAAAAATAATCTAGCAGCCATGCAGGAAACGTCTGCCTAAGAAAACGTTCAGATTAAACCAGTGTTGAGCAGGGGAGGATATAATGGCCTCTTATTCAAAAAGAGATATCTTTGTGGAGATCGAGCAGAGCAGGTGATTAGCAATAATGTAGATGCTATGCAAAACGAGGGAGCTGCCGGGTGGGGGGAGGGACGGAAAGAGAGGAATCTGTATTGTTACAAATGGATAATTTATAAATGTGCTGTTCACGATGATATCTCTGGAGATGACAGAGTACATATATCTGCAAATTGTAGTAGATGAGAGTTTAATAGCAAAGTAATGAGTGTTTTGGCTCTACATATAATATCCAGCTCAAACACAGTCGGAAGGCTTCAATAAACATCTTATTTGATAAAGTTTTTTTTTTTTGTGTGCATGTGTGTGTGTGTGTGTGTGTGTGCGTGTGCGTGCTTTTGGCTCTATCCTGGGGTTGTATTCATTCTTAAAAGACACAGGGACATAGTTACAGTACGCAGCCACACACATGACTGGAAGTGTGCATGCCTGTGCAGTGATAGTGGGTACAGGTGCTCCATTATTCAAAGTATCTCCTTGGGCTTTAAAGCTCTGACAGTGAACCAGACAAGGCTTCTCTCTCCCCTCCCTGCAACACCCCTCCCAACCGCAAAAATATTACCCGAGCTTCCCGGGGGAGAAGCAGAGGGGAAACGTGATCTGGAAGAGAGGGGCGAATCCACCACAACAACAGCTGTTTCCAAATCACAACAACCTGGGGAAGGGTTGTGGGTTATATTTTATGGGTGGAGAGGGACCACGGATGTTCATTTATTTATCTCCACAGTCAGCATTGAGGTGTGTGTGTGTGTGTGTGTGTGTGTGTGTGTGCGTGTGTGTTCTTGAGAGTGTGTGTGTGTGTGTGTGTGAGACGAGCTATCTCCACAGCTTACTTTTTTACTTTTACAAGGAATGAGCCTAAGGTCACTCGTTGGGACCGGTGCCACAGCCAGTCATGTGCAGAAACGATGAATATGTAAAAATAATCAATTTCATGTGTCGGAATATCATAATGAATGTATGGAACACCGAAAATCTTATTGAGTTGGTCCAATGCCATTTACTTCCCTCTTCACTCGCTTCCATAGACGCCACTTCTCCATGGGTGCAATTATGTTGAGAGCAATTTCATATTTCAAGTATGCAAATATGAATGCTCTGCAGCTACAAACAGTCCATATACAGAAAATATGTAGGCTGCTGCACAGTAATCCTTTTGAAGTGTCATGCTGGCTCACTATTTAAAATCTAAATTAGCCTGCATGTGCATTTGGACACATTCATGCTCACACACACGTACGCACGGGCGGTGGAATTAGTCTAATGGTTCTCAGTGGACCCAACGCCAAACACACATGCCTCTGGTGAAGTAAATGGAGGGGCACGAACAGGAGCTGAATACGAACATGACCATTAGCAAGTTGAGCAGGCCAATCTATGGAAGGACCTTGGACGCGCTGGTTCCTACATTCTCCTCCGCTAAAGCCGTTATTAGGTGGGTTATCTCCTGTTCTTCATGCAGTGCAGATGCTCTCAGGTAGTCGTAGTGGGCCAGATAAGACGCTTTTATAGTATTCCCATCACAAAATAAAAGAAGGGCTGAAAAAGACAATGTTGAGAAGCATCGACCACCTATACATACCTACACTGAAGGTCATGCACAGCTAGCTGCCAACACCATTGCTGCTATCTCTGCACAATATATTGCAAATTTATTGTTACTGCGATATCAAAATGTATCACAGAAGACTGACTGAACTGCAGTAAATTATGCTTCCTTGCACGACGCGTGCATAGCAACATCTCTGGCCAATCAGATGGAGCCCGACTGCCCGAGATGATGGGTAGAAATCAAGGTGTGTGGCGAGAGCGTGGTGAAACGCAAAGTCTAACGGAAGAGACAAGAGATGAGCGAGGAGTAAATTGGTGCACGGACCACATCATTACGATCACACCTAAAACAGGAGCCCTCATCGCTGTTAATTTCAACTGGATTTTCAGAAAGGTGGTGTTCAATTGGATTCATGGTGACCTCTCGTGGTCAAAGTAAATATGAAAATTTAATGCAAGGAGGCCGAGGAAGAAGGAACAGGGTGGGAACTAAAACATGTGAACTTCAAGGAGATGAGTTTCTCAGTTCGATCCGGTGTGTGACTAAACATAACCCATCAACCCAAGTTGTACACCGCTTTATCTGCTCAGAGGTGCAGGGCGCTCCCAGCTCACCAGGGCACGATGCAACCTGGACAGGTCACCAGTCCATCACAGGGCAAACACAGACACACGGTCATCACTTCCACTATGGGGAGAAACCCACCGTTTAGACTTCAGTCAGAACCGCACCACGTTCTCTCTGTGAGCAATACATGTGAAAGGTAGAGCGTGTTCATCACTCGTATTAAGTAGTTTTGGTGCACGCTCCACTAAAACTCTAAAGGCTTGTTAAACAATGCAACTTGCTTGTTTGGGAATGAAAAAGCAGCATGTGTAATCCACTAATGGTTATTTTTTTTTTTTTTGTACAAATCACCTAAATTGGTGTGGAAAAACTGAAGAAGTAAAAGAAAAGAAAGCATGGAGAAAAATGTATTCAAAGTACTAACATGACAAAATTGGTACATTGACCAAAAAAAACAAGGTTAACTGATACCTGTTGTAATGGATTATTCAGTGGAGATACGTCTGGATCCTCTCTCTCCACAGTCCAGATATTCAGGAGAAAACCTGGAAAAAAGTGGGACGGTCCAGCAATACATAAAGTCAGCGCAATGACATCATTACTTGCACAACAGATTAAACTGTTAGTAAAAGAATTGAAGAGCAGCATATTTACCCAGAATGCCTTCAGGAGAAAGCAATACTTTACTTGTAAATTAACAAGCTACTCTTTCAGTTTACTTCCTAATCAGTGTTGTACACAGGACATCACTCAGCATGCTGGATGATTATCTAAATCGATCCCAAATCTTAACAACCTCATGGAGAAAATACAACACTCACATTTACTGTTTTCTGAGGGAAACGCCAGAGGGATCACACCTTGTTAATCCAGGGACATCACTCAGCTGCTGCCATGCTTTCTGTGTCCACATGCCTCTTCCTACTTCCTCCTTCTACTACCTGGCAGCTTTCACAATAACAGCTCAAAAGAAAAACAAACAAAACAAAACAAAAAAAAAACTGTTTGTCTTACAAAATCAGAATCTGAGCACTTTAATAACCCCAGAGACTATTTTAGATACATGCGTCCGTACAAATAGAATTAAATAAATAAATGAACAAGGAATCCATAGACTGGCATTCAACCAACTTTAAACGTTGAACAGAATGACACAAAAAATGCTTGAAGTTGTGTCATAAACTCACTGTGCATTCAACATTGAAATATTAAAATGTTTTAGATGTATCATCATTATTTTTACAATCATAACTTTATTTTATTTTATTTTTTTTTGCTGAAATGTATAAGTTGGAAAATGTTTTTTCACTATCTAAACAATGTTGATCAATTTACTGTTGAAAAAGTGTTGAAGCATCAACTCTTGAATAATGTTTGTTGAGCTGTGATAAAAGCGCCACATCCACCGGTGTGTTGGAAACTAACCATGTGACAGCATGAGTTTGTACTTTATCTCTGGAAAAGATGTCAGGCATGTGTTCCCGGAAAATATATCATATGTCTCTTTTGATCTAATTTCAGTGCAAAAAGCCCAGATGAATGTATGTTTATGTGAACGTTAACCCTTGTATTTCTTTTTCTTTGTCTATGTTCTCATTGTCTAGTAGAAATAGAATTACGCTTGATAAAAGAGTCATGGGAGCCATTGAATTTAGCACATCATTTGATAAAATTGTCAACTTGGCTGAAATACAAGTAGTTTTCCACAAACTAGTGGTAATGTTCCCATTTCAAAATACCAGTCAGCCAATATAAGTCAGATAATAGCTCTGCCGGGTGTGTGGTTGCCTTGGTATGAAAAAGTTTGTGAGTTTAAATTATGTGTTTTAACATTTTCTGAATTACATTAAGTCCATTTACTGCTGTTACACTGTTTACATCAATATTATAGCAGTATTAATGTGTCAAAATGAATCAAAACAAAATTCAACAGTTCTTCAACACTGGTACCTGATGTTCATTCATCAGTGACTTAATGCTAAAATGCGAATGGATCCGTATAGTTTCAATAAGGTGAGTTTTCATTGTCATTTGATTAGTATGCTCAAATAGTGTCCTTTCCATCTGTATTTATTTTGATAAGTTGATCTAACTTGTATTAAAAGGCTAAAAAAAGAGTGAAAGAAAACAATATAAATGATGTTTTTCTATATCTGCAAATGTGTCCCGGCTCAAGCATATCTTTACACTTATCAGCTCCTCAGTTCCTGTGTGCTCATTAATTTCTCCCCAAAATAACAATTGAGATTTCTCAGACACTTTTCCTTAATTATCTTTTGTTCAGACTGCCAGATAATACACAACAGGCGCTATAGAACTGCACTTGAACTTACCTGCTTTCTCAGTTTCAGTACACGTTTTTTTAGGCTCTACTTAAAAGTTCACACAGGGAGCGGGATCTACGCCACTTATTTGTTTTTTTTTCAACGATTTTAAATGATGAAATACAATTTGACTTGAAGACAAGACGTAAAACAGCAAAGTACCACATGAAAGTCCGTTGGTAAACCCTGTTAAATGGGAAAATGAGAAGCTGTAGCGTTGCCAGTGTATGAAAGTCACAGGCAGGCACCCAGATGGACAGGCTGGGTGCATGTGAAGTTAGTTTGAGTTTGATCCGTTCATTCAGACGAATGTCATTGTTTTTGCCGTGCTCAGATGTTTATGCCATTAACTTCATCATGAGCCTCACTCTACAACGTTTCCCTCAGAAAAGCAGCAACGCGATTAAATGCAGAATGTGATTTTCCACATTCCCTGTAATTCTTTGACGCATGAGACTGTATATTCTGCAGCAATGTGTGATTGTGATTTCTCCTTGATAAATAAAAAAAAACCCAGAGAAAAGGTTTCCCCATACCTCCCCACCTATTTCTGTTGCTGCACCCCTTCAAACCCCATGGCGCCACCCAGAGGATGCCTAATCCACCCTTTGAAAGTGATCTGTCTATAAGTAGGGTCATTGGCAGACTCTTGGAATGGGGCAGTACTGTCAGTCCACTCGTACTGCCATATTGTAAAGAAGCCAGCTATATGAAAGTCACAGGCAGACATCCAGATGGACAGGCTGGGAGCATGTGAGGCTGGTTTGAGTTTGATCAGATGAATGATGATGTTTTCATGTTTATTTTGGCCATCAACATGTGCTTTACACTCGCTTTTACCCTCAACCAAAGTCACAATATATTAAAAAAAATTGTGTTATTCGAAGTGAAAAAGAAAGATCCCTCAAACAAAACCCAAACAGCATCGAATCACTTTTCCTTCAGAGTAAAATGCTTCTATTTCCACGCATGTCTTTGCATATATGATAAATATTTCTAGTGGTGTGTGATACAGCTGTAAAAACTGTTTTGCATGAAAAATTGATTCTATCTTTTTAATTTATCGCCAATCCACTCAAGATCAAATGGATAAATGTTCTGGAAAAGGCCTCCCCCAGAACTCAAGATCTGTTTTATTTTGTTTGTTTTTTGGGGCTGTTTCACCCTCACCAAAACGCTATGGAGCCCACTAGTGGCAACCCCCTGCTATGTTTTTTAACTTAGTGATTTCTTCTGAATTCTTAAAATACTAATACCAAATGGGAAATCTTACAAGTGCATTGACATTTTTGTTGCTAGTCTTTTGTTTGAATAATTAATCTTACTTTCATAAGTCCTGTTTTATTTGTAAAACCTCCTAAGTACCTGGGTTTAGCACCACGGATTATAAAAAGTACTTTACACCGCCATTTGTCCCTGTTCCTGTTCAGAATCTCCACTTTTTAACCCCAGTCAGGGACGCCGGCTGATTCAACTGAGCCAGATAATGACAGTCTCCAACATTTGGAGATCTATTCTTGCAATATTTGAAGATGTTTTCTGGATGAGAGATCTGAGAACGGTGGTGCACAACAACTTTTCACCGGGGGGATTGACTGCCATTTCTTCTCTCTGATGTGGGCATTCTCACTCTTATTACCTTTTTGTTGTCCTTCTCTTCCCCCCCCCCCCCCCCCCCCCCCCCCCCCCGTGCTTCTGTTTCGCCACACCATCTGTCTGTCCTGAGCTTGTTAAATCGGTTTGTCCATTCATGGCGCCCTCTGCCTCGACTTCACCCCTGGCAATTTCCATTTAGTCTCCGAAAGAAAAAAAAAAAAAAAGAAAAAACACAGAACGATATGCAAGTCTGAGTCAATCTACCCTGAGTTCTTGGATGTTTGTCAAAGAAGACGAGAACAACAGCATGATTTGTTCTGTGCACAAATCTCAACAGTCTATACCCTCTTGGCATTGTTAAGGGAAGGCAGCGAAGGCAGAGACAGACATGGAGAAAATATCCTATCAATCTACAGGATATTAGCTGCGAGGCACCCGTTCATACTGCCAATGATGTAACCCTCTGTGCCAGTATGAGCAAGTGCCACAATAAATTACTTCACATCATCCAATGCTTTTATCTGATGATAGCGCTCTGTGTGGGTTGTGTGATTCCAGGCTTAAGATTTTGTTGTTGTGGCAGTGGTAGTCTGATGATTAAGAGCGTGTGAGGAGGAGGAGGGGGGGGGGGGGAATCAGTAAACAAAAGTCTGCTCAAGACTGTAATTGTACGAGGTTTACCGATTGTTCAATGGATTATATTTGAATCCGAAAACCTGGAAGCCCCAGCCAGTGTACTCCCTCAACTCCAGTCGCGTCTTATTTATAAAATAATACCTCACTTTATGAGAAACCCTCTAAAAACCTGTTGGCTGTGTTATTGAGTGAAATTGTCTTGGATCATTTGTTTCTGAAAATGAAGAATATGGCTGCTTTTTAAAATTAGGCTTCCAAACAAAAGGAAGCAAAATCCTGTGTTTGTTTAACGGGCTGACAGCTGTCTCGCATTTGATCTGTCACACTCGTGGTTTTACTGTAAATCTGGGGTGTGAAACATATGATCAGTAGCACAATCCAGCCCATCAAACATATGTATCACAAAGAATGTAAATAAAAAAAAAGAAAAGACAGAATGTAACTTTTGAATAACCTAATGTAACTCTTTATATTTACTCCTTCAAGATCACACTTTGATAGTTAATGGCTTTGTAAACACATGCAGAAATCTGCAAAATGCCATAATTGGAGGAGACTTTTCTGTCTTTTGCTGTAGGGAGCATTATTAAATTTGGCTTTAATGTAAAAATGCAGACCTAGTCATATCTACTTTTACCCCATCATACTAAATCAAAGAAAAAATTATTATTAACAACTAAGTTGTCATTTTATATAATGAAATTCAAACTATGCTGTGTGTCACTCTTGAAATAAAGAATTTGACACCTCAATATTATAACTTTTTAGGCTTTGGTACTTGACGAACTACTTTTTCGTTAACTACTCACAATGTGTTTTGATAGAAATAAATCTTTGAGCTATCCCTGCACTTTAAACTTATTTGCTGCGATCAAGTCTCCTTTCTGTTGAAGTCCCATCAAATCTCTTCCTCAAGTAACTTAACTGAATGTTTAAATTCTTTTTTGGCAACAAGTTCTCCTCTTGGACGACAAACAAGCGTTCTTGAAACACAGTTGACTCTGATCCGGTTTTTAATAAATACATTACTTTACCTTCTTTTTACCTCTTTAATTCATCTCACTATCTCAGCAATACCTCCAGGCTTATATTAGTAAAGTAACAGCAGTTTTATTTCATCCAAGCTGAGTTGGCTACAGATGAGAGGAGAGTGTGGGTGGTGGGCGCCGTGGCGTACCTGCACAACCCTGAACTCGGTGGGCCAGTGGGTGACGGTGCCAGACTGCAGACCTGCTGGCAAAGGCGGCCTCGCGCTCAGATTTCCAAACTGACGTCAGATTATTAAGCAAAAAAACATACGACAGCAAAACAGAGATATCTATTTAGCTAAAATAAATATGTAAATAAATAAATAAATAAATGAAAGCTCCTCCAGCTGGACAGAGACAGACACAGGGGGATGGGATTGTTGGAGGGGGTTGCTGACTGGTGCAAGTTACTGTCTGACTGCCAACATGCATGTGTCTGCCAGAGGTGTGAATACCAGGCCATACATCCATCTTTGTCCTCCAACATAAAGCAGCAGTGCAAATCTATTAAACAGAAAAACATTGAACAATAACAAACCTGTTAACTTATTCATTCACTTGCCCCATTACCATTGAATGTATCTCTAATCTGGCATTACAGGCACATTTATGTAAAGTGTAGCTATGCAAGCAGATGCTCAACAACAATAACTTGATGATTTGGAAGCTGTTTCTGCCGGATGTGACTGAAAAAAAACACAGAAACAAGGTGATGTCTCGATGAAACAAAAATTCAAAAATAATTCTTTAGCATTATCCTGACATTAATGTTGTTGTTTTAACTAAACTGTATCCCTCAATTTTAACTGTCAGATGTCTCACTACTAGTTTCTGAACATGCGAGTAATAATTAATGCTTTCTTTACTCAAAAACATACCAATGAAAAGTTATTCAAAATAATCTGTTGTAGTATGACATCAAAGAAAAGTATTTCATTCAGTTGATACAATTTTAAACCACAAAAGGAAAAAAACCTAACATAACACTGATTGTGGAAGCTTCCATGCATAATATTGGTGCAAAAGACAACATACTTTTGCTTAATTATGTTAAAATATTCTTCAAGCCTGTAGTGAAAAGTGTGTTAAAATATTTAACATTTTTTAACAGGTTTAAAAATTACTTGGCACTGTTGGTATTTTCCCTGAATTTGTGAACAGGTACTGTGCATAAAAAAAGTCTTCACAATCACATATCTGAGCATTTAATTGAAGTAAAGAAACATGAAATGAGTAGTTGCATGTGTTTTAAACAAAAAAACACTCGGCATATCATCAGTTGGTTGCAACAGTGGCTAAAGTCTGTGGTAAATACAATTTAATTCACCCATAAAATTCCTATCAAATCACTGGCTGGACACAACAGATGAAAAGAAATCTAAGCCTGCATCAAACCTCCAATTTGTTTTCCTGCTTGCTGCTGTTTCATGTGCTGCAACACCATGTTTACTGACCTGGCAACATGTCATGTTGTGTCAAGTCCTCAGTCCTAAGAAGACTCGCTGAACAGAAAGGTCAGAAAAGCATGCTCATAAAGGGATGTGGACAGCTTTTAGCCTGTGGCATTGCTTTAATCAAAGCCAAATGCAGTTGCAGTCAGAAAACACTTCTGATTTACTCAAGCAACAGTGAACACTGGCTCTGAGTAAGACCTGTAGGATTTAAGGCAGTGGGGGCATTGACTAAGAAATCCTAACATTTCCTCAGAGGTATGAGGTGTGCCGGCCTGTGTGTGTGTATCTCTGTGTGTGTGTGTGTGTGTGTGTGTGTGTGTGTGTGTGTGTGTGTGTGTGTGTGTGTGTGTGTGTGTGTGTGTGCGTGCCTGCTGTCCTTGTGGCAAGTCCCTGCCCTGGGCTGTTTTTTCCCCCGACTTTGTCAGAAACATGTTGCATGAAGCAATACACCTGCAAGTCATGGTGTTAAGGCATTGGTGCTGTGCACTTCACAGTCCTTGGGCCAGTCCACGGTTAACCTCATTTATTCCTTATCTGGCTGAGAACAGCTTCATCGTCACAAAAATAACAAAAACTCCAATAAACTCCGAAATGCATCTCAAATCTTGCGCTTTATTTTAAAATAACTTCAAAAACAAGTCCATGAGAGTTGTGTGCAGCTATTATTATTATTATTATTTTTTGCTTAATTACACAGATGAAGGCAGTTTTCCTCAACTCTGAATATAACAGCATCACTGCTCCCATGGTAACAAGCGCATCTAGTAAGATTGTATGTTTTGAAGAATAGCACTGTGGTGTGTGTGTGTGTGCGTGTGCGAGCAGCAAGCGGCCCATTTGTGAAAGCTCTTCCATCATGATGAGAGACGGCCCACACAGCTTCAAATTGCTGATGAGCTTATTTTTAGTGGAGGGGCTGCCCCTGTGTCTAGTTTACATGTGGGACTGACAGGAAATGTAGAGCAGATTTCCCAGTTAATACTTGTACGAGCAAGCCTTCCTGCTCTGTAATTAACCAATTAACAAGCAACCTGCCCCACCAACACCGTACCTGATTCAGTTTGCAATCAGGAATGCTCGTCTGCAAAGTTTTAATTGTGCCCGAGGCAATAACTTACTGTTTGTAATCACATTCTCTCTCTCCCTATATTGCACCATGGTGCGTTTGGGAGGAGAAAACTTACTGGCGCAAGCTAAAACGGCAGGCTTCCATGTTGGAGGTGAGCACAGTGCACATTACCAGCAGTGCTTAGGGTTTTGCTGAGCAACAGAATGAAAGTTAATATGCTCCCCAAATTATTTACACATTGTGCATTTATTGCCTCAGACGAGAGGTGAGAGGCAGGCAGGGGAGCTTTCATTCAACATGTCCCCCTTACGGCGGGGTCGTGTAGAGACCAGAGAATGCAGACACATGCAAAGAAGAAACTCCCAGCTTCCCTATTTCAAAATGAGCTATGAGGTTAATAGTCCTTTTTTGGAGCACAGCAAAGGAAGCAACGGTGAAGGTTTCGACTCAGGAACCCGCACGCTCCGCTCGCATGGTGGAGCGAGCCCCGTGCCACAGCCAATCAACGTTCAGGAGGCAGACACGGAGCACGGACTAGATGAATCACGAAGCTGTCATGTGTCTGTTTCACATTCTGACTGTCAGAAAGCAAATTATAGGTGACTTAATGTTCCTTTTTTTCTCTGCTTTCTGGTGCAATGCCAGGCCATACACTGAGCTAAAAGGCAGAAATGTGGTCTGTCAGATGGAAGCTGCCACTAATTGTTCAGCTCAAATCTCCCCATTTTCTTCACGAGACCACCGCCGCCCACCGTTTTTTGGAAAATATGCGGTTGGTATATTCGCTACAGTAGACCTCAAGCGCTTACAAGAGTCATGCATTCTAATATGATAGTCCGAGACGACACCCGGATTAGCTCTTGATGTTACATACACACACACCCTAACTGCGAAACACAAACAATCTAGGGCAGCTATTCCAAATCCAATTGTTGTGAACATGAAGCCAGCTAGTTTCAGGCAGTGGGGTGAGTTTGGCCCACACATACCAATTAGGCCCGTTTCCAAAGCAATACCACACAATGCTGCCCAGAGGACTGCAGCAGAACAAGACTTTGATTTCCCTCAATGTGATAGTAATTTCATATTCCTCTGAAAAGCAACATGGCTACTGAGGCTTGAGTCTAGAGATGAGCAATGAAGAGCAATTCACAAGAAGATGCTTGTCTGGTCATTTGCATACAATTTCTCAAACAAATACGCAAATGTGTTGCAACCAGCTCCGTTGAGCGGGCATTGGAAGAATCTTCTGTACACACAGCAGCCTGGGATACACCCCCAGAACCAGAAGGAGGTTCCTTTTTATTGGACCCAGAACGGCCCCCCTGGTACCTTTGTTAACCGCTCGCCTTTGATCAGTTATTGTCTCTTGCTTCCCTGCCCCACACATCTGAGTTTGAATGCTTGCATCTGGGATCAAAAAAAAAAAAAAAAAAAAAAAAATCAAGGCCACAACTGAGAATGCAGCCTGTGGTCTTCATGCCGACTAAACGCCGTTGAGCCCGAGTCCCACCACAGCACATCAGACAGATTGAGGAATAGAGAGGGAGGAGGCATGTAATGAGAGCCAGGAGAATTACTACTCTCTATTTATAGGGAGTGCAGGATTGTTTACCTTCTTTCGGAGCTACTTGTTTTGACGGGTGGTGAACTGCTAATGAGAGGAGGTGTCTTTCCGCTGCCATATTTTTACATCACCTTCAGCTTTTTTACACGTACATGTTCGGAATTACCTGCGAGAGTCAAAGGGCTTCTTTTCACTGTGCATCCTTAAGGTCTGCCCGTCCTCCTCGTTCAATTGAATGATTTTTTTTTTCCTTTATGTCATAAAAAAACAATCATATTTTTGGCATTGGGAGTAGCAGCAGCTGCAGCAGGCAGACAGTTTGTTCTGTCGGGTGATACTTATTCCCGTGTAAGACGGTGTGGGAGAGCCTATTGTTGGAATAAATCTTCACCCTCTCATTTGAATCACTGGGAATGCTCGGCCGTTTGTCACAGGGGAGGAAAGAAACCAAAGTACCCCAAAGAGAACAGAGGTGTAACTGTATGGAGGCGGCCATATTAGCAGAGATATTCTTCAGGATTATGTGCCCCTTCAACGCGGGCCAGGAATTTGTCAGCAGAAGTGCAGATATGGCTCTATCAATAATCCATGGCATTGTGTATTTCCCAACTGATGCCATTATACGGCTGGGGGATGACAGCACTCACCAACTCCATCATCTTATCCACGGGGACCAGGATCTCATAAAGCGCTCTCAACATAGACATCTCATATAACGGGTAATAACTCCAGCCAGTTAATACAGGGGAATTATCAGGCAGAGGAGCGATGAACCCAGCAAAAACCGGGGCAGCCGCCGCTGCGTTATGGTCGTAGAGCGAGGCGCGAAAGAAGGAGGGGAAGGTGTAAAAAAAAAAAAAAAAAAAAAAAAAAGAGGGGGAGGGACAAAGTACGAGTGGTGGGAAATAGAGAGGGGCAAAGAGAGAGCATGTGAGATAAGACAGGAAGGGGCTGGCGAAAGATAAGAGGCGGCGGAGGGAAATATGCAGCAAGACGGAGCGAGGTTGTGTTAAACAGATGGGCAAAAGTTAGACGAGGACGAGGGATGTGTAAGAAGTAGAGACGAGCGAGAGAGACAGGTTCAGTCATGATTTACCAAAAGCCGGTGTGAACGTGGAACTTCACTTCTTCAAACTCATGATCGAAAATCCCCACATAGGTTGTGGATCCTCCGTTCGTATTACCACAGCGACATGGAAGATATCTTTGCTAAAGACTCAGTAATGAAGAGCTTAAACTAGTAATCCCCCCCTAATCCAAATCAAAGCTGCCTTTAATTGTTTTCAGTACAGTATCATTTAGAAGACTATACTGACTTTACCCAAGCAGAGAGCTGTGACATTGAGCTACGTTATGCGTTATATCACAATCTTTTTAATGTTTGACCTTAACCATACCCCAGTGGAGTGCGAGTACATATTCATATGACCATGACTCGTTTGCTTCTGCTGAATGTTAAACTACTACAAGCAGAAATGTGTACACTTTGCATGCTTCTATGTGTTTTTTTCTTATTGTTCTAATTTTATTAATTAAAAAAAAAAAAAAAGAAATCACAGCAGCGCTGCACCTGCAGGTGATATTACAACTTAGTAATCTGAAAGCATCATTTCAATGAGACAGGGCTGAGACCCCCGAACAGTGTGACCCATATTGCAGAGTGTCAGCATGATGCAGCCATGCTCAATATCTGAGAGGGATGATCGCCCACTTTAAGGCTGTAATACTTGAACTTTAACGAAGTCTTTTCACCATCAAGGATGCAGAATGATAACAGCATAAAAGGGCTGGATCAGTTGCCCCCTCATAAACACACCGGCTCCTGGGTCCAGCATGTTTATGCTAATTCATCCCCTTGATTAATGTTGTGTTTTACTAAGAAAAAAGGGGGAAATGCACTTTGACCATGAAAGATATGTTCACTAATACATAATTGCAAAGATTGAGCTTTTGCATAAGTCTTTCAGGCAGATTTTGCTGTGCTTGAATAAAACCCGCTTTTGAAGTTATAGAGCAGCCATCACAAACTCATGAATGTTAAAGCCGACTTCAAAATCTTGAAATTAAATGTTGGGCTGCAAAAAGGTGACGGACAATAAGAGATCTTCACAATTTGTAAAAGGTACTGATGACATTTGAGCCAGCTCCTGTTTTGAGTATTTATTCATAATGACCAAGTGTTCAAAGTACTTTTTCAGGCCGTTGTCTTCCTCCTCTTTGCACGTGCTCTCATTTTACAACCCAGCATGCGGCCATGAAAGAAGGGAGGGCGGTAGTTAGTTCCTGATGGGACTCGGGTGTCCTGTATTACCTGTCTCTGTGGCGCCTTCCCTGAGCTGCTCCTCCAGCTCCTCACTGCAGGTTCACTCAAACCACACATCACTGCCACACCCTGCAGTCAGGCTTTTTTTCTTTAAATACCTGCAACTGAGAAGCATCGTTAAACCACGACAAAATCAAAGTCTTGACATGTCATCAACATCTAACACAGAAAAACTTGATCGTCAAAGTCTTGATTTCCAAATTATATTTGTCTGGTAGAGGGATGTACAGAGACATGTGAGAGGAGGGTGGAGGTCTGGAGAGAGGACCGAGTTCAAAACATCTCTGTGGAGGAGGCATGTCTTCAAGCACAACTGAGAACTATAACACTCATCGGAGGTTAATGCAATATAACTGGTTGATGCAGACAAGCATGTCTCGAGAAAAGCTCGGCAGGAGAAATGAAAACGTTTCGGACACCTGCAGCAAATGCGAGAGGGAAAAGGGGGACACTCTTTCATTGTGTGTGGCAGTGTAGTGAAACCCAAAAATCCATCAGGCGATGGTGGATTCTGGCTGCATGCAGTCCGTGATTCATCAGAGCCTGGTTCAAGCCAGGGCTTTGGAGGAGCAAAGAGACGTCCTAACACAGATACCCGGAGTCAGCTTCACGTTATGACCATTTATTTCATAAACACAATTCAGTCTGGTGCCTTTTCAGGCCATGGAGTCCTCCGTCCTCCTGAGGCGTCCTCCTTATGAATCCCAGCCTGCTGCTGCGAGAGAGGAGAGAGGTCATTAGTCCCTGATGGGACTCAGGTGTGATGTGTTACCTCCCTCCTTAGCGCCTCCCTCGAACCATCCCTGCTCGGTCACACCCCCCACCACACAGCTCAACCCTCATCAGAAAGCACTTCACTCCAAGCAAGAAAATAGAAGAAGAAAAAAGCTGGGTAAAATATCTGAATTTTTTTTTTTTTTGGTAGTAAAGCCAAATTCAATCACAAAATTGAAAGACAAATACATTTTTTTGTACTTGGTTTAACTGACCTAGACTTAGAAGAAATTACCTTTCTGAAATACAGACAAGTTAAGGGTTAACACAGCCGGTTTTGAGACATGCATCACAGTAGCCTGTGATTTCAGACACAGCCACACCGCTGCATTGTTGGATGTTTGAAGTATGGGCGCCCTGTCCTTCGTGCACACTTATCCAACTGCTTGGACAGTTGTGCCATCCCCTGTCATTTCTCCTCTGTGTCACTGGCCATTAAATCTTAAGCAACCAATAATAAGCATCTGGCTCCAACCCTTTATCAGGCCTTTTAGTCTTAAATGTGGGTTTGTGCCAGCTACCAGCGCTATTAGCAGGGAGAGGGGACAGGAGGGGGAAAATAAATATATAATGATGCCACCCACCAAGCAAAGATATTCAGTGTTTGCATTTCAGGGGACAATAAAGAAGGCCATCTGTTCCTGTCATTCGTGCTTTATTGTTTTCCTCGGCGGGCCACTCACTTTGGAACGCCACATCAAGCCCTCCCCACCTCACAATCTTCCTCGTCCAGACCTGCACAACACGCACGATCGACAGTCAAACTGGGTGTAAATGAGCACGGCCACACATAAACGCACAGACATTTTTAGGCTGCTCACCGTTTTCCGTCTTGTGCACCTGTAAGGCACGTAAGAGTGAGCTTTTTGGATCTTTGATAGAGAATTTGTCACATGAAAAGATGCTGAAGGGGGCATGGCTCTGAATAAATTCTCTGTCCTTGTCCCTCGTGTTGGCACCAGTATGGCAAACATTGCCAACTGTTTTCCTTTTATTCATCCTGCAGCAGGAGGGGAGAAGAGAGGAAGATTCAAACCACACTTTCCTTTCCGTGGCTTCGAGTTTACCAAGGAAAAGTCAGCAATATTGGCTTAGGAAATAAATTACTCCTGGGGGACGTATCTGCACAGCTCCCAGTTCCTCCTTCTCGCACATCTGTGGTGAGTTCAAACAAAGGCGCTACACACGATGGAGGCAATTGTATAATGTGGTTACTAGGAAAACTCCTTTGAAATAAGAGTTCTGTTAAAATAAGACCATTATATGGATCAAATGTGAAATGTATACTTTGATACTGAAAGAGTTGCATGAAGAAGATTTTCTTCATGGTAATTGTGCACTATTAGTCAGCAGCAGGTGATCTTATTCTCTGAATAAAACCTTTAAACAAGGCAAAGCTGTTGTATGTGGTGACATGATTACACTTAATTCTACAGAATTTACACTAAACTGCTTCCCTCAGCCAAGAACGTGACCTGTGCGCATGTAGATGAGTGTACAGAATTGCAAAATTGAGAACTTTTGCTTTTTTTCGCTCCCTAACCCTTGTTGATGGTGCATCACTGCATCATGGAATAGCGCATCCTTGTGATCATACTTGTTCTCTAGCACCTTAACTTTTACTTTAATATTTGAAAGTATATAGATTTTAAGTGTTTTGCCAGGTTGTTGTGAAAGAAGGGTGTGTAAAGAGGAGATACGCTACTGAAATTACAAGTTTGAAGTTTGGTGCTAATGATCCTGAAGGATTTCGAATGTTGTTTGTGTTTAATCCAAGTACCATGTTTCTTTTCTTTTTCAGCCTTCTAATACAACGCAGGCTGTAAGCAATACTTAAATGGACAGCACTTATAATTAGCGTAATTACATACAGCACATTTTCTCTGCTTTACGGTCTCAAAGCACTTGATGCTGTGAGTTACATTCAAACAATCACATCAGTAGCAAGAGGATTGCCACCTACCTTGGAGAGTTGGGGATTGAACTACCAACTTCAGGATTAGCGGAGAAGCGTCTGAACCTGTCTTTTAAAGTCACATTTTGGAAATGTTTGCGGGTTAGGAAGCACTCAGCTCAACACCTCGCCGAAGCTATAAAGTTAGACTACATTGGTTTTGTCAGCCAGGACAGATGTAGACCAACAAACCCTTTCAGGATTTCCCATGAGACGAAGCAGCGAATGTGGAACGTGTGACTCGTTTTCATTTTCACAACATCACATCATACAGATAAAAAGACAACATGTTGTTGGATTAAATATTAAACCTATAAATATTAAATTCTGATGATGAATAATGTGTGTGTACCATGATAATGAATTAGTCATACACAACAATTGATAAGTCATTATATAATGCTTTTATTGCAATTACATTACATTTTTTATGTGGTTATTATATCAAAAAAATAGATACATTTTACAGCTGCCTTGGATGTACATAACATCACAGACGGGGAAGGGAAACAACAATCTCAAGCAGTGTTTTCTCACCGGTGATCTGACTGAATGCAAGATTTGCAGGTGCTTTTCCATCACAGTCAGCAAGGTTAAACTCCAGAGAAATTAAACAAATTGCTCCTCTAATGCAGAGTAAAACAAATGGAGAACTTTAGTGCACACGTGGAACCCTCTTGGGTTCTAATTATGTAAAACTATAGACATCAGAAGGCACTGAATTCTTTAATGAGCACTTGAGAGAACAAAGGGAATTTAAGTGCATGTTAATAAGAGAGGCGAGACAACAGGAGGAGGCAAAATGCCACAGAAAGAATCACTACACATTAAATGGGGGCATTTGCTGTGTTACCACCACTACCCAGTAGCTTCCGACAGTCACGCAGGGTGCCACGGAGTTGCACGGAGATGTCTGTTTCTCACTGTGATTTTTGACGGCAAGAATGAGCACACAGCTAATGTGCTAATAGGTTCTCCATGGAAACAACATACAATAAATTGAGATGAATTGAGTGTCAGGGAATTGAGATTTAGCTATTAGAGCAGGAGAGGATGAGCCGGTTGGAGATTTTCCTCCACACCCGGCAAGTGTGAACAGGCGACTTCCCTCGGACCAGTGTGACACAAGTAAGGTACAAAATGACACGGTGAACTCCCCTGTCAGATCCTGGGGGGCGACTGTCGCCTCGGCGGAGCCGGAGGAACCAAACCGTTTGGATTGCTTCAATAACAAACAGATGTGATGTGTTGGAGAGGCTGTGTTCCACTCCGCTGGTCGGCATGCTGGCCAATTAGCATTAACAAAGACTCCCGTGTGTAAAGATGTGCAGAACACCACACAGACAGCACATTCCTGTTCGGGAGCCAAAATAGATCAAACTGCTGGGGGTCCCTCAAATCCCACAGCTCCCCACTGAATAATGTTTTAAGTCAAGACTCAGAGACACTGGATTTTCATTTCCCTTTCTACCGGCCACATGTGAAGACTTTGTAGAAATGTGTGTGTGGATCAGCCCATCATTTAGTTAAGTAATTAACCAATAACCTAAACAAGCAAATAAATCCTGTTTATACAATATTAAAAGTCATTTGATAGCTAAAGCACTGTGGAATAGTGAAAATGAATGCAACTGTACCTGTTTTAAATTATTTTCTGTTATATAGTGATACTGGCACATTTACCATACTTTTATTGCTTGTTTGCTCCAACTTCTTCCACAACTTAAGAGAGTGAAATTTGATGTTTTTTCACCATAAAGTCAGTCTTTGAATTCTAAATGAAAAGACAAGTGTAAAACAAAGGAAACAGCAATCAGTTTTCACTTAATGGTTCTCACATGCACATACATTTTGTTAAATGCCTCCATTTTCAGGAGTACAAAAGTATGTTAGCGACTCACTGACAGGTGGAACTTGTTTTTCAGATGTTTGTTGTGAATGGATTGTTCAGACATAAATGGGTAGTGGGCATGTAGCCCCGGTTTCAGTCTCTCCTGCCATGTGTTGAAACCATGCTGGAAGGCAAACGTCAAAACAAAGACCGGGAATCCGACGCCAGCAAAAACAGTTCATTTGTAAGAAGAAGATGAAGAAGAGAGAAAATAGAAAAAAACAAAACAAACAATAGCAGTCTTGAAAACCACTGCAGATCATGCAATGTTCAAAATCATAAACTAACATCTGTTGGACTTAACAGGAAAATACAGGGCAGGCCGTCTGTGTGAAACTACAGCATCTGATGACTGAGAGAAATCCTCAGAACAACAGTCAGTGACACAACCACCAGTGTGCTATGGTGCAGGTGGGAACGGGTCACAAGCCACAGCAAGTGCGAATGTTCAAAGCAGAATTGCAAAGGCTATGCGGCAAAAATTCAAAGACTTTCCAACTTCTTTACTGGAGTCCCGACTCAAAGTTGGTGAAAGGCAGAGTGCACCTGCCTAGAACACAGCAAAATCCAAATTCAAGGCAACCAATCAGCTTATTATGCATGTATTTCAACTGTGGTTCTCAATATCGAAGTGGGCACAGGGAGAACATGCAAGCTCCTCAAAAACATGTTCTGAGTCCTGAATCGAGCTGGGAGGAAAAATACTGCACCCACTTGAGATAGATGTCAGATCACTGTAATGAATTGGTAATCCTGGTCGGCTAATCCACACAAGCAATTTTAGGACAACATGCAAACTCCTCACATAAAGACTCTGAATTAATGTCAATGTCAGGTGTATTTATAGCACATTTGGCAAGAGCGTCCAGGATCATCTGGTCAGCTGACCTAAGGGCTCCGTAGGGTTGATGGCAGTCCGTTCAGAAACTAAACAACAAATACTAGAATCTTGAATTTGACTTTGAAGCTGAAATAAACTAGCCTTGACCACTGTGCTGATCTGTTGGTTTAGCTTAAATGTCCCATTAATAATATCACCCAGATTCCTAACCTACAATCTTATATGAGGTGTCAGTGGGTCAAGGGAACCAGCAAGGCCCTGGACCTGGTCAGGGCGACCGAACATCACAATCTCAGTTTTGTTTTCATTTAATATTTAGGAATTTCTAGCCACATTAATAATGCAAACACATTATGAAGAGACTATTTAGAAGGGATCTTTAATGGCAGCTACATCTGCACACCGGCAGCAAAGCAGTGAAAAGGAATGTCATATTTTGTGAATATTGATCCCAGGGGAAGCATATAAAGGGAGAACTGTAAAGGGGCCTAGAACTGACCCCTGGGGGACCCACAGGTCACTGAGGAGGAAAACTGCCACAGCTCCAAACAGAAGGGTCTCTCAGAGAGGTTAAGACTTGAACCAGTCCGAAGCAATGCCGTTCAGTTGAGACAGAAATCAACCAGCAAGAAGAATTAAGATATGACTATATGTAAAATTAAAAGGCTAAACCTTCGTTCAGCTAGGAAGCAACAATCCCCAACATATACTGGCTGTGAAATCAATACTTTGATGAATGAACACAACAATTCCACTTGAATTGGGCATTTTACCTGCTGAGAAGTAAACTGACCACAGACATTGTTAAAAACACCATCCAGCTGCTTCAAGCCCCCACCTACGACACACTGACCACGTTTGGTCACTCATTCTCATTTAAATAGATATTGAAAACCGTGTCAGTCTTTGCACCAGTTAAAAGACTCAGTTCATAGCTGGTTTGGGATATTTCACTGGATTTATTGAGCGATTAAAAAGACAATATGCAATATCTTCTTGCCTGAGTTTGTTAAATAATTACTGGGGAGAGGAAAACGTACCTGTAAATGCACCATTGGGCCACTAATAACAGCGACACTATAAGATGGGCAAATTTATAACATCCTTACATTGTTTTTGGCACACATTTACTGTATTATTTTTCAAGCTCATTGGTCGCAGTTTGATAATTTGTGCACCTTATCCCAGTGTTACCGATACACACACTTACATCCTCGTGTCTCGTGTATTTGCATATGTATGAGCCTCTCTAGTAAGTGCTTTGAGTAATTGGAGTGAAGGGAGCCATACAATAGCAAAGTGATTCAAGGTCTGTGATCCAAACTTGTGCTCTCAGTGGTGCTCCAGTTTGGTCAAAATGAGAGTCTTTGTTTGGCATGAATAGTGGCAGATCGGTTCTGTACTGAGCAGAAGCCTGAGCAAGACTGTGCGACTAACAAAGCGAGGATACGGCGGAGCTGCAGAGAGATCCTGAATCCAGAATGCAGGGCAATCCTCAAAAGGTTTGTTCTTCTCTAAAGGCAAAAAAAAAAAAAAATCTTCCTCTGTGACATTCTGACAAAACATCAGAAGAGAAACATTTGAGCTAAATGTTTTATGAATTGTCAATGTTTACTCCTCAGTGGCCACATTTGGCCGACTGCGTTACACCTGACAACACAATTTTGTCATTTATTCCAACTTAATTTTATTTACTTTCACGAACCCCTAATACTCTCTGTGAAGTTGCCTGGCCCTCGCTCAATGATTAATCATTATCACTTCAAAATGGCTCCAGCCTTTTTTTCTTTTCTTCAACCTCTCTTCCAACATCAGAATTAATACCGGATGAGGAGAAGAGCAATGCCAATTTTCCATCCTATTCTATTCAAATTTCACAGCACTATCTTTGATTTCTACGGTCCAAAGTAAGGTAAGCCCCAGGGCGGTGACGGACTGTCATCCCTCCCCTGGGGGCAGAAACTACACTCTTCAGCTCCCTAATGATGTGCCTGTCTTTTGAACGAAGAAGCCCGTGCCATGGCCTATCACTTAGCAAGCTTAACCAAGCAGGGGGTGCTGGGTTAGACAGAGAGAGAGAGACAAAGACAGAAACAGAGGGAGACAGAGGTGGGATGGTGTAGGTTTGGCTTCTGGCAGATGAAAGGTGCCCCTTTTCAGACTTTCACACAGAAATACGGCGGGTTTAAAGCTGGATTTCCATGACAAATACAGTGTTAAACCTTGAATCGCTGTAGTAATATTGCACGCAGGTCAATTGGTTTACCATTTGCAGAAAGTAAATCAAGGAGAACAGAATACAAACAGTGATCTATTAGTTACACCGGGCAGAATTTTCAGTATTGTGCTCCTTGTAAGAATTAGGTAATGGAGGGAATACTGCACTGAAATACATATTGCATAAATGGCAGGCAGTAATACAGCTGTTGTTGTCCCAGTGTCACACTGTAAATATGAGGATTCTCAATCTGGAGGGCTCGGCATAATCACTGTTTATCCATTATATCCTCCTCTTGCCTGCTGAATGGCAGCACACACAGTCAGATTGCTTTCAATCATTCGGTAATTGACGCTGTGGCATTTCATGCTGATATTACCCAAAACAGCCCCGGTTCACTCCCACCATCCCCCTCCTCCTCTACCATCCACACTCCCTGTCTGTAGATCTTCCTTATTTTCCCAAATATCCCGAGGCTTATTCCTCTGCAGTTTTAACTTTAGATTGATTTAAGCTCTCCTGGAAGCCAATTTGGTCCGTTTGAATGTTCTTATAATCTCCTCATTTGATTCACCGAGGGGACTGTTGTTAGCCGAACAGAGCAGCCCGTACAGCAAAGGAGTAAAGAATAGCATCACACGCGCATCGGAGCAAAGGAAGTACAATCCACGATGAAAGAAGAGCAGCCTGAGGGTGCAGGGAGTGGCCACAAGGACTCTCTTTCTTCCTCTGCACTTTTTTAAATTATTAAATCACATAAATGCGCGAACACCTGGGAGAGAGAAGATGCATATGAGTGGGGAAGGGAAGAAGAAGAGGTGGGAGTGGTTGAAGCGCCGCCCTTAAAGCCCTGCGATTTTGAAGAAGATGTGTATGTGGCAGGATTCTTGTATAGTCTGTGGCCAGGATTAAACGCAGCCCACGCTGTCGAACGTGGATCAAGCCTGCTTTTCATTTCTTCTCTGCCCACTGCGAACCGAGCAGCTTCGCCGCGTTCTAGGAACCTGTGGGGTTCTTCTTAGAACAGAGAGGCGGATCTTAAGATGTTGGACATGTGTTAATGTTCATGTGTGGCACGCCATCATCCTTCATTCCTCTGTTTCTCTGGGCACAAGGTTCAAAGGAGGCCAGAAGAACTACAGCGGCGGCTTTTCTATCCTGTTCATTAAGCATATGAAAGAACACCAAAATAAAAGAGAGGCTTCTGACTGCATACATGTGCATGTGTCCAGTGTGCCTGGGCTGATACACTCATCAGGTTTTTTTTTTTTTTTTTGCTATTTGCTTGTACTGAAGCTCAGTTTGAGCAGCTGCCTGTATCCTCCTCACACATTCACATTAAAGACAGGAAGCGGGAGAACCACTTGCTTTAAAACCACTTTGAACTAAAGTCAGAGCCAAAAAAATTATATGTGCCAGGATGGGAAGGAGGGAAGAAAAGTAACACAGAGGCAGTGGTATCATCTGGTGAACCTGTGGGAGATAGAAAATCAAGAAGAGAGAGAGAGAGATAGACAGAGAGTGAACGACAGAGAGAGTGAGAGAGAGAGAGACTGAAAGTGTTTGGGGATAAGAATGCACTTGGGGAGTAGAAAAAGCACACCACCTTTGCATTAAAAAAAAAAAAAAAAAAAAAAAAAAAAAAGCTCCAAAACTTTGCAATATAAAAGGGAGGAGTAGGAAGGCAGGACACAAAAGAATATTCACAATACCTCTGCACACAAAAAGGGGGAAAAAAAAAGAGAAGAAGCAGAAGTGCTGTTTCTTCTGCTTCCTCGCCTCTCTGCCCGGGTAGAGTCTCTCCACGTTGATCACGATTTACCGTCTGAAGATGCATTGGCAGTTGTTGACAGAGACAGAGCCTGTGATGGTAGTCACAGTTATTCCATAGAGATAGACAAGGGAGGGGCAATGAGGGGGAGTCGACTCCCCTCTCTTGTTTTCTTGCTGACTCTCTTAACTGTGTTTACTCTTTCAACACTGACATCCAAAGGTATGCAGAGCTGATAAAACTTTCCTTGCCAGCTGAAATTTAACACTGTTTCCTTGCTGCATTACATTATTATTCATGTAGCATTAAACCAAGACAAACACAAATGGATAGAAAGAGCAGCTTACATGGATAATTCATTAATTCCATCTCATGTTTTAAATCATGGTTTAGGTAATAATATGGAGGGAATTGAAACCGTTCCCCTTTTTTAAAGAAGCTACCTTGTCAGTTGCTATTCACAAGAACAATAAATCCCATCTCTGTTTCAGAGAAAACTACTTAAAATGAAATAAAACAGAACACATCATCCAGCTCCTATAAAGATCTACAAGACCATTAGCCTGACTAATGGTCTTGTAAGATGAATTAAACGAAACAGCCGGGACAAAAATGAGAAAGAAAAAAAAAAATCCCAAGATTTTAAAAATTAACAGATGGTTCCAAAAAAAAAAAAAAAAGAAAAAAAAAAAAGAAAAAGAAGAAGAAGCTTCTTTTTACAGTGGCACGGAGACCTAACACTTCAATTTCCATCTCAATAATCTGAAAGCCCTATTTTAGGTGAAATTTAAGGGATCCTATTGTACAAGGCCCAACTCCCCCGGGGGTGAGCGAGCACTGCGAGGCACTGGTGGAGCTGCTGGAGAGGCTGTGATCATGCCCAAGTTTCATCTGAAGCGTCTGAGCTCTGATCGCTGGGAAGCTTCAAGTAAAAACCGCAAGAGCAGAGAGCGGAGATGAGAGAGGAGAAAAAACAACTGATTTCCATCAAAACAGATTGTCAAACCAGATGGGGACTGTTCGAGAACTGGGGCAGAGAGGATGAGGGGGGACTCTGATTGGGCAAATCTGAACACAAACCAGACAGTAGCATCAGAATAAAATGGATTTCCTAAGCACCCGACTGCTTTGCTGTCATGTAATTCTAAATGGTTTTAAATAATTCTGAATTAAGTTTTCATTCAATATCCTGAATTTTGAAGCGTTGAAAGTAATGAATCCTGCATGGAATTGGGCGCTCTGTGAGGAGCTTCCTTGTGTTGATGCCTTGTGGGGAGGATCAACCTCTCAGGAGTTGCAATCTCAGGGTCAGCCGTGCTGGCTGCCTTTAATTTCCTGGACGGAGAGAGATTGTCTGACCTCTCACCTTTGAGTATGGTCTCACAGCACTTTGAGTCATCAGCCAAGAACTGTTTTCATTCATATTTAGTGCATATTTTTGTTAATTCCTCCCGAAGTATCAGCGCTCTTGGAATAATTCTGCATGCTCTGACCATTATCATGGTGCCTCTGGCAACACCTGAGCAAAGCTCATCAGCATGCCAGCATTGATCCCACACAAGGTTTTCCCCAAAGTGGATTGGCATGGTCGCATCCTTTAAACATGCTATCTGAGCCAATGCACGGCTGAGCCTCCAACAAGAGGCTCGTTCTGTCAGCCACAGAGCACATGGAGTAAACACAGATGCTCGTTCTTGGGCCAAAGGACGAATGAATTACTTGCCTTGGGAAAATTATGCTGAAATAACCAAAGTGTGCTTTCAAGTACATTGTATTAAAAACAGAACTCCAATCAAGCAGATATCAGAGAGATTACCAAACAAAAGTGAAGCTTAGATAGTGCAGAATGATGGCATAAGGGAAAAACTGTTTAAATGTTTATGTCCGGAGCTGCTATTTTCCCTGCATCGGCTGGAAGACTGCATGTCCAAATTAAATCTTGCAGTGAAATGGCAAATCAAACATATTGTTAACAAGATAATCATCTCCTCGATGTTAATTGGTGAGCTCTGAAGTTATTTGTATGGATATTTCTGAGCTTTTTGGACCCCTCAGACTGGCGTTACACTGTGTCCCATCTTTTTGCTCAGGGGCTTTCTAGCTTTCTAGCTAGAGACAGTGACATTAATCCCCTCCAACTCAACATGAAAAAGTATTTTCAGCAAAATGTTAAACTCCTCCTTTTAAATTGAATTATTGATCATCAGTAATTATTCATAACACGCAGATATGAAGACTTGTCAGTGAGTCAAAGTGTTTGTATGAATGATGGGCTGATTAACAGGTGTTCTATAATCAAAATGACCTTCCTTTCTCTGAAAACATCCCCTCCTTCGGCGCATCATGTCAGACGGGGGAGGGGGTCGACGAAGGTGATTATTGACAGTCAGGTGAATTTCCATCTTCTCCGCGTTGGATAGATCGCAAGGCAAACCTCCACTTTCCAGCCTACTGACTCCTGTCTCTTTTTCTGCCCTTAAACACGCCTGTAGCATTCCTCAAGGTCCCCCGTGATGCCTGAGGCTGTGGAGAGACTCCAGTGAACACAGGCTCAAATTCAATCCCTCCTCCAAGCTTCTCCATCCCATATGTTTATGATAAGATGAGCTTGACATACACATGCCTTATTTCCTTTTCCATGGAGACATTGATCTAACCTGCAGCAACATGCAATTTGTCAATAGTGGAATTTTTAAAAGGTGTGCAGGCAAAAATAATGCCTTGAATTCAAAATCAATGGCAAATATATGACACTAGTCCTCTTAAAATGCATATTTTCGCTATAAAACATTTTATTGAGGAATGCAGGAGCTACATAAATCTATCTTATTTCTCTTGCCACTTACAATTCCTTCGAGTACAGTGTAGCGCAGTGTACTGTGAAGCCAGAACTACAGATCAGCTGCTGAAATATGCCATAAACGGGATTCTGCAAAATACAAGTGCACTTGTGGATTTAACAGCATGCAGAATAAAGGTAAATTCCTCAGTTTTGTGGAGCACCTTTGAATATTTCTTTCAGTTTATCAGGAATACCTTGTATTTCCTAACTCAGGTTCCAATTTAAAATCCTGCATGTAAGTGTGAGTGTCACCGTGTACAGGTACAGCAGTGTTGCATGAATGGAAGTGAGCTGCTGTTATTGGTAAAAAGCATCATCCTGGACACTTATTAGGAGAAGAAATAATGTCAGATTGTTCACATACACTCTCTATGTTCCCTGTTCCTGCCATAATAAAAAAACAAACAAGTATTTGAGTTTAATTAATCATTTGAAAATGAATGTCGGCTATCTGTCAATGGATATGTGTGTGTATGAGAAACTGTGTGTCTCTTTGCGTTTATCCTGTGATGGGTCAGCAACCTGTCCAGAGCATCCACTGCCTTCACAGCGAGTCAGATGGGATCAGCTCAAGCTCCCTACAACCCTGAGGGCCTGGTTCACAAAAGGTTTTGCGTGGATGCAAAAGTGTTATTTTGAGGACAAGGAAAAGACGCACTGAGGTGCAAAACATCCTATTAACACACTGACCTTCATGAATATTGAATATTGGGTGTTTCTGGCAGATTGTGCAAAATAATGTGAGGAGAATATGAGTCATGCTCAATGTGCACTGTGTTAACACCTCTTAAAATGTTGTAGAAAAGGTGGTTCAAACCACCTTAGTCTCTGTCAGAGATTAATAATGAGAGGCATTTCCTCAACTGGCCCTCCGTGACTTTTGTTTGTGGACATTATCATATTTTCAGTGTTTTCATATTTTGACTTGCCACCAGTTATCTCTTTTTATGGTGTTTTATTTATTCATTTATTTCATTTTTGCCAAGTTTAGATTTAGTTGCGGCAAGCCTCCAATATGTTTCACAGCTTTTCCATCAATACATTCAACTCCACACATTTAGTCTGGAGGGACTTAAGTGCTATGGCTGATCACTTCACTGACTGCAAGCAAATCAACATGGAAGTGATTCCAGCTGAAACAGGGTCTAAAGCATGCAAAACCCTCATTTGAATGCTTCTGTGTGCATGTGGTATCACTCTTTGTGCTATTTGAAGTAATTCACCTGAAAAACACAATCTATTTGTATGAACATGCCACTCAGCATGCTTCACGCAGGATCTCAGTAAATCAAGCCCTAAATTAGATAAAGTGGTATAGAAGATGGATGGATGCATTGAAGATTATGCAGCTTAAATTGAATATCCAACAAACAAAGCAATTCCACTCTCTCAACAAATGGAAAAGGTCTTAATTATTGAATAACAGTAAAGCAATTTCTGGTTATTGTGATCTCTAGAGGATGCAACATTTATAACCAGGGGTTCATAGATACCACGAGTACTAAGTTTTAGCTAACTGCCATCACCAAGAAACGATATGTACTCATTAAATGCCATAAAGCTTAATTCATACTCCACACACTGACAATGTTTGAAGGCTTTGCCACAAACCACCTCTACACAGTCTTGGCACATCAGGCTGATTCTGTTGGTCCAAATGTTGCTGGTGATTAAATTGATAGTGTTGTTGGACTGTGGGATGACACTGAAAAAGCCACTCACACAAAGGAAGAACATGCACACCTTGAATAGAAAGATCACCACACCCAACAGGGACTCAAACCCAGGATATTCTCACCACGAGGTGAGATCATTACCATCACACCACTGTGCTGCAAACTCTAACAATGCAACAGCCGAATTTAATTGCCTTCCCATTCTCCTAAATTATTTTTAATTTACGATTAGATATTGAAACATTTATGCACATTCTGTTTGGAAACCTTTGGCTCATTCTGAAAGACCAGAAAAATAGTTTATTTTACATTAAGATGTGAAACGCCTCTGTTCTAGCAACATAATTAAAACAACACCTAAGCAGAATTTTTAGGCAAATATTTTCACGTTTAAGAAAGTGTCTCTAAAGCTCTGATGTTAACAGTATTATTTCCTATATCAGCTTTGGGGAAGTTATTTGTACATCATCTTATTCAAGAGTTGGAAAAGGCTTCATGCACGTTCAGAAATTAACTGTATCCTGTGAGTGTGGGGGTATATGCAGCATTTGATTATGACTTTTCGTTAAATGAATTAACTGCTGTTGTAGTAAGACTCATGATTTCACATTCAACAACAGGTGTGTCCTGTGATGAGCAACTCGTTGCTTAAGGCGAGAGAATGGCACATCACTGGGATACTTGTGAATACTTTGTGTGTCTTGGGAGGAGTAACATTCCTGTTTGCATAATTTCCATTCTTCCACAATGTGTCAAGAAGTTATCAGCCCAGTTTATTTCAATTTTCATCTACGAATAGCTCACTTGACTGTGAAAAAAACAAAACAAAAAAGAAAAAAAAACAAACCCTTACCAAACTCCAAAGAGAGTCCAAAGGCATAAAATCAATATTGGCTTCCAACTGTGTACACTTACACTCTAATTCCCTTGATACTTTTTTTTTTTATCATCGCAATGTGTGCTTTATTAAAAAACATGGCTTTTGTATTGGTGCTAACATGCACCCCAGATAGATGGTATCTGGTCGGTCTGTCTTGAAAGCACCGCAGAGTCATAAATAAGCAGCTCACGTCTCCGTCAGCGTAGAACAACAGGTCTCATGTAGTGGTGGTTTCTCCTCATGTCATCACAGCGCAGGGTAAATGCAGTGATCTGCAGTAGAGAGCGCGATCAACATTTGTGGGGTGACAGGTATCACATGAGAAGCTCCACACAGTGTGGGTGCTTGACATGCTTCTGATGGTCTGACTTCTCAGATCTGTTGCTCGTTGGGATTTCCTTTATTGTTTTATCTTTCTTTTTTGTTGGATTTCAGTTCTATATTTCTGCAAAAATATGTAGATTAGAAGTTTACAATCCCATGTGCGGAGAAAACAAACAGTCTGAAATCCTGAGGCGTGTATGAGTTTTAATTAGAAATATAACATTGAGTTTGTTTTTGACCGTCTCCTTCCAGTTAGAGGGGCAGGAAATGTAACCTTATTAAACCCAGTGCTGCGTCCCTTCTAAATAATCTATAAATTTACCACAACCAGGATCCACACCCACACCTGTAAAAATAGACTCACTGCTGCGGCAGTGTTCTCACGTTTGTCACTGTGCGCATGAGCATCGCTCACAGGCAGGTGCATTTCTACGTGTGTGTGTGTGTGTGTCCTTGATGCATAAGATCAACAACGCACAGTGTGTGTTAGTCCATCTTTGCAGGTAGTTGTGCTGAGGCGCCGTTTTCCGCGCCATTCTAATGAATCTAGTTAAACTGGTTAGATGCTGGGATCCGGGATGCCTTCTCTCCGGCTTGCTGTGCCTGAACGCAATGCGCAGACAAATGATGCATTGGAACCATCACATCAAGGAGCTGCTCATATGAGCCGGGGATGCCGAGCTCTGCGTTGCCTGCCGTCTCGGCGGCGATGGTGGCGGCGGCGACGGTGGAGCGGGGGTAGCTGAGGGGTGGGCTTGGACGGGGTTGTATTTTCTTTGGGGAATTGCATGTTTCAGCAGTATGGATATTGCAGGCTGTGGCAGAAGGAATAAACAGACTTTCTCTGTCTTAACCCCCCCCCCCCCCTCCTCGTTTACTTCAGGGATGGGCCTGTTCACAGAGGCGGTTCTGTGACTGATGTTTGTCTGTGTTAGGCGTCTATTTATTTGTTTGGCAAACAAATGCATTATTAACAAGCCACTGCCACATGTTATCCACCCAGAGTATTCTTCGTTTGCATCACTGTCTTTCCATTCAAGTGCAAATGAGCTAGGTTACAGCACAACTGTAATACCAAAGCCTAAGGTGAAATTTCTGACTTGCCAGGATATATGACTTATGGACAAATGTGATTTGGCGAATTTGGGCCATCAAATATGAAATATATTGGAAAAAAATATCGAATGTGGAGACTGAAAGAGCTCATCTGTGGTAGATGGGTACAGGTGGTTTTATGTTTCCATGCTTTACTGACAAAATGTGTCCATTACCGTGGCCCATGAAATTAGTGGGGCTCATTTGGAAGGAAACCTATGGAAAAAGGGTTTTAAAAATGATATAAAGAGGTGTGGACCATTAAAAATGGTGATAAATTGTGACATTCAGTGTGCATTTCCTTTTAACTTGCAGTCACATTAGATATTAGATTGAGTGGGCCCCTAAGCGTCATTTCAGACCCAAAAGGAACCGCCTGTAGGTTTGCCCGGGAACAGCTTGAATAAAAATAATGCTGTGAAAGGCTTATTCGCGCTCACAATCACACTTAAGGCAATTTCACCCATAACAGGGACTAGGACTTGGAGAAAATGAGTCGAAGGCAAAAGACACCTTTTCAGTTTTTTTTTTTTCCTCTCTCTCATGCATACCAATGTATTTAACTCATTTGCAATCAAAAGGAAAGGTTGAAAATCTTGTTAGGGTCCCTCTCCCTTGGCAGTGTGTGTCTGGAGAAAGGTAAAATCCATACACTGACTCCCAGTGGAAGAGAAAAGAAGAATGAGATATAGAAATTCAGGAAATATCCAAACACAAACAAAACATCAAACTTGGTCTCATTGGTCAAAAATGCACATTTAGGGAAGCTTTCTTGATGGCTGTTGATATATTCAAGCTATCTACACACTGCAGAGTGATGTTTGTTTATCGCTTTCAGAAGATATCCGCAAAGAAAAGTGCTGAACTTCTCTGCTGTTTAACTATAGCTTGGGATTCAAGATGGGTCAGGAAGTCGTTTCTTAAAGGTCTCACACTGTGCCAAGAGTATCAATATGTTTTCTTGACCTTGGGTCTCTGAAAGGAAAAGTAAATCATGAACCTGAGGAAGGCAGCTTTTCACGACAGGAGAAAAGGAACAACTGAGCTGAGGTAAGAGTTATTCTGAACTTTGCAGACAAGTGAAGCGATGCTTCAAGGTGAAAGCATTCATTTATTTATGCACCCAACATTAATAATTTTTCTCTCCTAAAATCATTGATTGTGTCACTTGTTTCTAGTATATGCTGAAACTAGTGGTCTATCTATCTATATCTATATATATATATATATATATATATATATATATATATATATATATATATATATATATATATATATATATATATATATATATAGCTGTACATCTGTTCATCTATATATCTATGTGTGTGTGTGTGTGTGTGTGTGTATACATATGCCAATGATTTCAGAGTAAACAGTATACAAAAACTGAGTAATGACACAAATGGAGTATTATGTCAGAGGATAGGAAACAGAGACTTTGGTTTGTGCTACAAACGAGGTTAGGGAGAGTTTCTGCATCAAAAAAGAGGGCTGGGGGTGGGGGTTAATTTTCACAGCTTTTGATTCATATTTTTTTTCTGATAGAAGTCTTTGAGACCTTGTTGTTGACTACAAATGAAAAAGCATTGGGATATTTGGATGCAGGAGGAGTAGGGAGAGAGGAGTGGCATTCATCTTGTTTGCATGAATGATGCATTATTTTCCCATGTAAAAATGAGAAAATATTACATTTTACCTGCCAAATATCATCCCTCTTAAGACAGAACAAATCACACAGTGAAGAGATGCAAAGGAAACATAATTAAATGTTTTGAGACTACAAGGGGAATTGAATCGAGTGTCAAAGCCACCTTGATCTTCAGACGAGAGCTTTTAAATCAACCCCGGACTACTTTAAGTCTATCTCTGTTTTGGTTTTTAAAGTTGTTTTTTTGTTCTTCTTCACTGGATTGAAGATATGTTTGGATGTTTCCGAAAAGGAGACGCTTTGTTCAAGGCAGAATGGGCTTGAAGTCTGTGATGTGTGTGTGTGTGTGTGTGTGTGTGTGTGTGTGTGTCTGTGTGTGTGAGGAGGGGGGTTATGCACATGTATGTTCACAATCACTTCAAGTGCAAAATGTGTGTCTCTTTGTTTTGAGTGGCTGTTTACTCACTAAAACAGTCTCATTAGGCGGTAACTGACACAAGTCTATTAGGTAATTTAAATTCCAATGCATAAAGCGCTTCAGTGCATCCGAGCTATGATCTTACAGAGTGTGCACGCAACCTCAACTCTCACAAATTAAAAGCCCAGGCCTCAAAGGATGCATGCCGCGAGGACATATTTTAAAGACACCACAGAAGAACGAATAAAAAAGCCAAAAGGCCATACGAGTTCAGCGCTTTTTAATGGCATCTACAAGTTTGGTAATTATCTGTATGTGTCCTGCACCACACAGTAAAACACCATCTGTGCCTCAGTAAAAACACACCCAAGTCAGTCGTACGACCAGGGTTGTGTGGACAAGTTATGCATTAATATCTCTGAAAATGTAGGTGACTTTATTTTCTGCCATAAACAACAACAAAAAAATCCCTGGAATAATGAGTAATATTTAGCAGCAGCAATAGTAATCTTATGGCATTGTTGACACTTTTCTTTCGAACTCTTTGCATGCTAAGTTGCAAATAGTTTTATGAGAGAAGTATTTCAAACAATTATAAAACCGCAAGTGATTATGTTGTCAGGGATATTCGATAAGATGCAATAACCCCAAACAATGTTTTCTTCTATTTAGTTTCTGTATGCACAGGCTCTGTTTTGATGGCTACTAAAATTATCTAAGGAGATAATTCAAACATGATCCTTTCAATCCACCGCAGGCACGATTAGCACTTTATAGGCCAGTTTAATACACTCCAAATCACAATGATTCACTGGCAGTGTCTGCTGTTTTGAGCAGTCCTATTGCTGGCATCAGCAGGATATCAGCAGGCCTTTCTCTTTGTTCTCAGCTGTTACTTTCTCATATACACCAGATGAAAGTGTATTAAAATGAAAAAAAAGAACACATAGACAGGTATATACCAGGAGGAAGAAAGCTAAAGAAAAATATTCTGCAGCTCATATTTGTGATGCTGCCAACTAAATGCAAATGCTTCCCAGGTTCAGGCCCACTAACCTCATTTGAACAGTCTTTTTAAAAAGGCTTTCTTATGTTAGTGTTTGACACAGAACGATGTGCGGTGTATTGTTGTGCTTCAACAAGCTGAGGATTAGGGTAAAGTGCTGCAATGTGGCTCTTAACTCTGCAGGTTTTCTACATCACTCATAGGTGTAAGCTCTTTCTCCTGCCAGTATCACGTTGGCTTTGTATTAGATGGTTATTTCCTCCGCAGAATGATTTTCCCTGGAAGGATGAGGATCAGCGTGATGATGCTCAACCAATCAGACAATCTCCAACTAGTCACTTAAGCACCTTGTTGATTCTGAAACCTGCATAAATAATAAATGAATAATTTGTAAAGTCTAATTCCTGGCTTCTTTATGCCTGAGTGAAAACACTAATACAAGGAACAATAGTTGCAATGATTGTACAACTTCAGCCCAGAAAGATTTTTTTTCCCCCTTTCTCAGAGGTTTTTCTTGTCTTAACCTTTTCAATGCAAGACAAACACACACTCACACACACACTGTATCATGTGGTCCTAAACCCAACACAAATTATGTTTTCAAAATGCCTATTCTATGGTATCACTAACCTCTACCTGAAAGGATGTCCTGACTATATGATCCAAAATATCCAGGACAGGAAAAAAATATCAATTCAAAGGCTGTGACATCCACACTTATTTCACAATCAGTCATTACAAATTCTCTTTTTTGATTCTCTCTTCAAATTAGTCTAACAGCCTGGGTCAGAAGAGAAATACTATAAATACACACACCAAACCCTATCTTCTATAGGCTACAGGACAATCAAGCTTGTGTCCATACAGCATCCGAGATCGTATCCCCAAAGTTACCACAAATTTTTTTTATGTACAACAGTGGCCCACAGCACTAAAAATGTCAAATTCTCACAAACAAAGCTGAAAAAGTTAACAGACCCAACAGACTCACATCAGAGAGATCATTTATCTTGACCTGCAAAATTAAAAACTTTTGGCCAGCTTCAACTTGTGAGATTGTTCAAAACAGTAGGGACACCGTTCTCATATTGAACAGCAGCACTTTTGCTTTTGCTCAGTTCACATCTCAGTTTTCCTGAAACTCTCTTGCTTTGAGAGCTCTGACTTGCTTGCGACTGGCACAGACTAAACCAGGGAAATCAATGAAGGATAGAGGCTTACACCTGAGTTCACATCATTTGCAGTACAACACAAAACACTGAGTGTATCTTGTCCTCTTTGAAATATGCTATCCAAAGATAGCTTTTTTCCCCTCTTCAGATGCATGAATTAAAATATAAAAAATGTGCTTGTTTGAATATATTATTACTGGTAAATTGCACTAAGTCCTCCCAAGGGATAGCATGCAGTTTTTCTTTTCTTTCTCAGGCGCATTTGATTAGAGAAATTTAAAAATAATTATATTTTATGTGGTGGATATTAAAGTGAGTTTGTAACTGCAGGTTATGGGTCAATTCTGTCAGTCACTGAGCAAACCCCTGAGCACCCAGCTGCTCAGGTTTTGCCAGGAACAGCATCCTTACACCAAATTAAAAGTTGCAGCTCACATGATCACATGAAACGCACACCATCATCATCATCATCATCATCATCATTCATGTAAAGAATACAGCACAGCTCTTGCTGATTTTGATTGGTCACGTTAACCTGAGCAATCTTGACTCAGGTGTAGCTTGAAACTACGTGGACTGCGAGGGGAGGGGGCGTGTGTATGCACGCGCGTGTGCGCAGCGCTAGAGTGTGCATATATGCGAGAGAGAGAGAGAGAGCGAGAGAGAGAGAGAGAGAGAGCGAGAGAGAGAGAGAGGGAGAGATAGAGACGTGGGTGGGCTGAAATATTAAAGACTTTGATTTTCAAGCAAGATACCATCCAATTAGGGGATTTAAAACGGAAACTAAACGCTTGTTGATGTACACCACACCACGGATTATTTAGATTTGTCTCCTAATGAAATATGGATACGTGTATTTGGTGTGAGGTTTGCTTCCCTCTCAGTGAAAGCGTTGAGCCGTGCAGAAAAGCTCTCCGACGCACAGCGGCGCTTTGCTGTAACCTGATCAGGGAGGCTTGCTCCGGTCAGCGCTACATCACTTCGGTTCTGGCAAGAGTTTCTAATCCGCAAAAATGACAAACGGGTTCCAGGATGTTAGGAATTAATAAATAAAGTAGATTCCTTTTTTTTTTCTCTCTACTTAAAAAAAAAAAAAGCATTCCAGTTCTTTCTGATTATCGTGACTGGAAAGAGAGGCTGTTGCGCGCATCAGTGAGAAAGCCATTGCTGCGCTTCAGCACCACGGACAGCGACTGTTCACGTCTGTATCCTCCTGAGGCCTTGGACTTTGACTGAATGCACAAACTTTTTCCTTTTTTTTTAAATCTCCATTCTTACCACTTTCAGTGTAAAGTATTGTGAATGAAAACTGATAAATGCGCTTAGCCTATACAATACAATATCTTTTATTAAGCGGGACATATAGGGATTCTTCTATTATTTCCACAATGTACATTTGGTGAGCAACGTCACTGAACATTAAATCAGTCAAAGCTACGCAGATTCCGAAATGTAGAACACACAATAATGTGAATATGTACTTTATAAATTATATAATTATCTTTTCTTTTAATAAAAGGGCTCTAAGTTGTCTCTGGTGGCTGAAATATGTCGCCTTTTTTTTTCTTTTCTCTCTTTTAATAAACTCGTCGGCGGCCTACATTTGGCTTATTTTCAATATGTTCAGCATCCAAACGCAACACCATTGACAGCACAAAACATAAAGGAAAAAACTTCCATTCGTGCAAAAAATGCCTTGGGCGTGAAAGCACTTCTTCTGTGGTTGTCCTTAATTCCATATACTTCACTTGGACGGAAACCGTATATTCTTTAAGGCTATACAAACATAAAATAGAGCATAACACACTCGGCCTGTCCAGGACATCAGTTCATCCATTTCTTGTCTTCTCCCTTGTCCATTTTTCCAAGGTGCACCCGCTCGTCCGTCGACCAAGTTTGTTTTCCCAGCGAGGAAAAAATCCACGGACCCGCCAAGATCACGCCACTGGCCGATCGATACGTTTAATCATCCATTGCGTTAAAGTTGACTGATGGGTTTGGATATTTGAAACTCCAAGGAAACGTTCATATTTGACTAGATAGTGGACGAGTGTAGGTATACAGATATTCGTCGGCTTCCTTGGCTGACAGTTATTTAAGTTAAAAATAAATGGCATGTTTTTTTGTTTTTCGTTTTTTGTCGTTGTTGTTTTTGTTCTTCAACCTAAAGAAGAGTCTCGTGCGACGTCGGCCCATCGCAGATTAGATTATAGAGGAAAGACTAGAAAGCCCGAGAAGGTGGAGTATTTCCATCCGCCCATGAGGGTTCCCCGTTCCAGCTTCAGATAGACCCGGTCGTCCCGTTCAACCATCAGCAAAACTCCGTTACTGGCAGCCTCTCTTGTAACGTCCTGGTCACCGGCGAAGGCTGATATAACCGGATAATCATTCTGCATCAGGTTCACCTGCACGAAAGAGTAAAATATAAAAAAAATGAAACAGTTTGGAGTAGAGTCATGCTCAAGTTGACGCACGCAATTAACATCCGTTAAAAACTGATTGATTGCAGACCGTTTATTTCCGAAACGCTCACCTGTATGGTTTGTCTGTTGTACACCTTCACCACGTGAAAGCTGAAGCTATAGATCCCCCTTCTTGGAGCCTGGAAAACACTCGCTTTGAGATCGAAATGGTTGCCGATGTTGACTAAAACCTGTGACCAGAAAGGAAGCAGAATCAGACAGTGCTTGATTTTTGCGCCCCTCAACAAATCATCTGTTACTGATGTGACATATCGCTTGTGTCTGATGTACATGTAGTGACTGCAGAGAGGCGTAGCAGAAAGCATTATTCCAGTGTGCCATGCGTTTTAGGATGCGCTTCATTCGCAGTTTGGGATAGTTCCTAATTTATGCGTATAGCAGGCCGCTGTCCAAAGACCTCAGCCGTGAAAACTCCCTGGAACATCAAAGCTGCACAGTGTACATGTAAATACGACACAGGCCTAAGACGCATACGTGGTAAATGAGCCTACATGAAAGATCATTTGCTTTGGTGGCGCGTCTCCAAATCAGCCAATTACGCACAGCAGCAGTTGTGCATTTTTCAAAGGGGAAAAAAAAACAACAGTCTTCTTTTGGTTTGGAAAAAAGACTGTCCGTTATAACAGAGCGTTATCAGTGATAGATAATCACTGAAACATGATATTAAGTTATGAGCTGTGTACATTCACGGCCAGTTGAACAAGCCCACAGTTTATATGTTAGATCACGCCTATTTTATCGGACTGTAAGGGGTAAATTCAGAGCATATCTGACCTGGTCAAAGTAGATGGTCATTGACGTGTTGCTCATCTCTGATGGTTCGTGGTTGGTTCCGCGCACGGCAGAGAAAGCCACTTTTGCCCCAGCGGAGCGGACTGAAATGCCAAGTGAGGAAGTGACCGCTCCATCCGAAGAAGGGTTCGAGTCGCACACCACAAGACACTTTCCTTCGAGCACGATGGGCTCTGTATCGTTCTGGCCGAGGCAGAGAGCCACACCGCATCCCAAGAGGAGGGCCAGTGCCAGGATGGCACAGCGTCCTGGGTAGCGCGCTGGCACCATGGTTGGATCGCTGATCCCGTATACAATGATAAAACCCGGCAGCAGCCCCTTGGAGGTTTGTTGGTTCTCGATCACCTGGTCCAAACTTGGTCCCTTCTCTCTTCCCCTCTCTCTTCCTCTGTGGTGTGATGCTCCCTCACTCTCTGAAACACCCTCTGACACACAGACGCACTCAGACTCTCTCCGGCTGAGACTCCCCTCCCTCCTGTGCGTCTTAGTTGATTTTGGGAGAGTATTCAGATAACTGTCGCAAGAAATCCTGATGATACAAGACAAGAAAAATATGTTTCCTTGTTATGTGAGGCAGTAGAAACATTGTAATCTCATACAGATTTAGTCGTTCAACTTCTCATAAACTGCGCGCGTAAAACGGCTGTCGTGCGTAAAAGAAGATACAGCCGCTATCAGCAAACACTAAAAATAGAAAATCATTCCATTAAAATGGAAGCTTTTCTTACTGTACGCCTTTCATCAAACTATTACTGGTTTTACTTCGTGTTCAGAGACAGAAGTATGCTGCGCAGTACTTTGCACCAAATTAATATGCCCAAAAAGAGTGATCGTTGTCTATCCTTGTCTTAGTCGATAAAAATAATCACTTTTAGGAATGCCTTTGTAGGAATAGAAGCAAAGTACGACCTACCTGTGTTATCCATGCCGCTGGTGTGCTCACTGTCTCTTCCAGACTGTGAACTGAGCGCTCACATCGCTGGTGCAAAAAACGCACGAGTCTCTGCGCTGCCTTTCGAGGGACAACTCACGCCCATTCTTTGTGTGTAGCCACTGCAACAAGACTCCTCAGAAGTATTCCGCAATTAGGGGCACATGCGTGAACTAATGGGTTTGTTTACATATCAATCAGTCCAATGCTCTGAGCTCAGGGGCCCCAGAGGAAAGCAAAGATCACTTGCTCTGAGTGACTGTCATTTATATGCAGTGGGTTTTCTCATGTCTCGCGCTGATTAATGTAAAAATGAAGGGGGCTGTAACGAATAACCTTGCTGTTGTATGGTACATTCAGCATGCATGCATATGTAACTAATTTCCGACTTAAACGAGCAATTTGGTGAGTCCAAAACAGATACTTGTGCGCCATCCAGTGGCGGATATCGATTGTGCAGAACGAGTTCAAGCTTGTCATCAAAAGGAAGAAAAATCAAATCATGAACATTTTTCAGATAATAAACCTGTGTTTCATTAATGGGTGCGCACTGATACGTCTTAAAATCATTTCACATTCATGTCACAAATCAAAGAAGAACATCAGAACTTTATTGGAAGCAGGTGGCACTTAATAAAATGGCTCACTAAAGTAAGAGTGACCTGCACCTCTCCTTCCCACACTTATCCCTTTCTTTCAAATCCCGACATGTCGGCATCACATGAAGAGCGGTGTAGAGGGTCCCTATCAGTGCTTCACATCTCTGAATGGTTTGAGAGTGGGTGTCACAAGAGGTGGACCCTCACATAAGCCCTTTAATGAGCTGTCATTTTCCTACCTTAAAATATGCCGTTGGGTTACGATATTCATGTCATTCACTTGGGCATAGGGATGTACTCTGGAGATTATCCTCAGCTCTATCCACTCAAGTAAATTGTGAGAGAAAATGTCTATTCCTTTCTACTCATTCACAGTGGGATTTGGGATTGACTTGTGAGCGATACCTTACATAACTGGACAAAACAAATCTGAAGCGTCACAGTGATTCAAATTCTAAAAATCTGACTGGAAAATAGAATCTGTGACTTGGAAAATATCTGCCTGATTCTTCCATATGTGAAAACTCAACCACTCAGAAGGAAAGCCATTATTTTAGACTTTATCATAGTTAATCCTGGCCTTCGTTCTCAGTCCCATTTGACACACATTGCACTGTCAGAGCTGACTGACAAACCAAGCGGAAGAGTGACATCAGGTATCCGAGAGCCACAACTGTCCTCCGGCTCTCAGAAGGACACATAGCTACTGAAGAAAAAAAAAAATCAAATGTCAAGTACGAGGGACATGCAAGGAAAAGGGATGTGGCCTACACGGCATTACCATACCACGGGCTGCTGTTGCCCTGAAAGGGACTTCACTTCCATCAGCCAAGCTGATCAGCTGGACTGACAACAGCGTTATGATTATTTTCCCTGACAGTCAGCAGAGCCTACTGGCTTCCAGAAATGGGGAGGTCGATTATGGTATGGTCTTAAAGCAGGCCATCTGCTTTTGCAAAGCCAAGGACTTTTCCTCAGTCTGTGCAATTTTTTTTTTTTTTTTTTGTAGATTTTCTATCTAAATTATGCATATGCATAAGTCCTCTCGTGATTTGGTTTTGATTTTGATCCAGTGAAGATTCCTTTCTGTGACACAATTTCAATGCACCTGCAGACACGTGGCAGCTCTGCGTCTAATATTGTGCGTGTAATGAATGTGATCAAATGACATCCACTGTGGTCACATCATCATATGTTTCATCAGGGCTAAAATATCCGGTTTGAAATAATTTATTTTTCTGTCCATCTGTCTGCCCATCCATCTGTGTGCAGCTTGAAATGAGTATGTCTTCCTATTAGAAATGGGGTCATACTCTCAAAGTGCTTCAATTGTGGAATTTGTTTCATGAGATGTGCTTAGGAGGGAGGGAGAGAGAGAGAGAGAGAGAGAGAGAGAGAGAGAGAGAGAGAGAGAGAGAGAGAGAGAGAGAGAGAGAGAGAGAGATATGACCTCTATCTTCGCATGTGTGGAGAGGAAAATAGCAACAATCTAGTCTGTTTCTAGAGGATAACTAGCACTATGAGGAGTTTTATAGGTAACTCAGAGAAAGCTTACATCAGCTTGTACTGTGCCTGCTGAAAAATACAGTAAGGGATATTCTGTGTTTGTGTGTGAGACAGTGGATGTGTGTGACAAAAGCACTTTCCTACAACGTAAACCAAAAATTTTATATTCAGAGCAGGGTAAATGCTATATTTGAACTTTTTGATGGGCACATGATTTGAGAGCAGCCTGAAATATTTAAAGTCCTTATTCTTCATCTTGATAAAAAGAACTTTTGGCCCAAGGAGAGAACAGGTACATCAAAATATTCATACATTTCATAATGTCAACTAAAAAGAAGTTTCTTATTGAAACTTTAAATGTATTCCTATGTAGCCAACAAAAGCATGATGACTTCTGACACCTCCCGGTATACTGCTTTGACTTTGGATTTTTTTATTTTTTATTTTTTAACCTTTGTTTATACAGGTTATCCCATTGAGACCCAGGGTCTCATTTGCAAGAGGGACCTGTGCAGAACAGAACGCAACAGACCATCATGACATGTCACCCACGATAAGCACTGTGGACATCTTCGTGAATTTGTGTTTGAGTCTCTCCACTCTATGTCCAGACTCTCACACATTTATTTGAATGTAGAACAAAATGGAATATTGTCCCAGCATGAAGGCTTTGGACTATGCTGTTCTGTTTAGTTTATGGTCTTGACCACCTCCAAATTGCTATCATCATCCATTAAAAGATACACCTCATTCTTTTTTGCTGTGAGTTGGCTGAGTTTAGCTCTCCTTAAACCTATTTTCCTTTGTAATGTGTTCTCCATACCTCTGACTGTTAGCTTCACCTCCCGTTTTCCCATTGTGGTCGAATATTTATCCTCCTCCATGATGCTCTGATGTTGATTCGCCTTTCCACTTGTTAGCTGGTGTTCATGCTGCAGTGTGCATCCTCATAATATTGATGTCAAAGGGTCTGGTTCATCTTTCTGCTTGATCCATATCTACTGGCAACTTCTTTCAGCTGCTTCAGAGACTGATTTAATTGTCTGTCGTAGCGCCTGTCCATAGGTTCCATGTTCTTTCGGCAGCATGATGATAGAAAAAGCCACAAATCCTCTTCATCCCACTTTAACCGGATAAACTTTCACATTCCACTCACTTTGTTGAGCGTCGGCTGCCAGTTCTGGGGTAGTGCACTTTTTTGTTATCATGGGACTGTAAGCTCTATAATGTAAACAGACTCCACTGGAGGGGACCAGAATCCCACGTCTGGCCTAAGGGTGGTGGCTGCAACCTCAGGTGGAGAGATCAGTTGCTGGCTGGTATCGACCAGCATCTTCCAATCTTGGGCCATGGCAAGCTGTCCAGCCTCTTTGGTATGGGGATGGTTGGGTTGGGTTTCTGTCCCTCTTGGATAAACGATAGTGTTGTGATGGGATTGGTTGCCCTCAGGGCCAAGGAGTTAGTGATAATCCTCTTACTCTCAAACTGGTCTAACTCAACATTCTACCCAGCCCATCCAGCAATAACCACCAGTGGCTCACCCTCCATGTGGATAACTATCAGTATGGTCTGATGACTGAAAAAGATATGTGATTTGGACCGAATCACCTTAGTTTTCATGTAAGTTAATTTGATTTAATTAAGTTATTCTTCTTTTGTGAAGTAGCTGACAAATATCTGACATCAATTAAAATAAGTTACTTTTTTAAATTAATTTGTTAGGGTTATGGTTCATTTATATGTACCTAACTTTGACTTCAGTGAATTCATGTGAAACATTGCCAGTTAAAAACATTTAAAGAGGTAACTACAAAGAAGAAACATAAAAAAACTTGATCAAAAAACAAGGGTGAATGTTATATCTATGGGAGAAACTAGTTGAGACATTTTTTTCACATTGAACAAGAGAAGACTGGCAAAGAAGCAATTTCAGAGAGGCAACACCTACCATAGAAATAGTCTTATATAATGGAAATGTATAAAGTAATCATCTCAAAGAACATGAATGGCTTTTGAAGGGCTACTTTTTTCTTTTATATGAAAATCGGCATTCAGGGTCTGTCATATGCTGGAATAAGTCCCTTTATAAAAGTGTGTCTGCAGCTATTCTTTTGTACTTTAGTAGAATAATATGTTTGCTTTAGTAATCCTAAGATGTTCTTTAATAAGGAGATCTCTATTCAGACCACTCAGCTTTCTTTAGGAGAAATATAAACTCAGGAGTGTTTTACTTCAGGGAAATACTGTATTACGTGTACTAAGTTGGAACGTCTGGAAAGAAATGAATATTGGCTGACATTAAATTGCAGACCAGTTTGACTTCACTGAACTTTTCATATAGTATTTTATTTGCATATGTTTTTGTCACGAACAGGTCACGCTCATTATTCAATGCATCTTCCACCATTTTAACGTGGAATAACAAGAAGAAACGCTGTGTATGTGACCTTTATAATAATATTTACACCCTGAGAGTTGTCTTGATGACTTCCAGACGGACCGGTGATTCAGATTAAGTGGTTTTCCTGCTAACTGGTGACCGACTTCCTGTAGAGTCCCTGGTTGCTACTGGTAACAACGAAGGACGCTTCAGGAAGTCGGTCACCAGTTAGCTGGAAAACCACTTGATCCGAAACACCGGTGAACCATGGCAACATCCCTGTAGCGTCCCTGGTTGCTACTGGTAAAAACAAGGGCCGCAACAGGAAGTCGGCCACCAGTTAGCAGGAAAACCACTTCATCCGAAACACCGATGAACCATGGCAACAGCGTCGAAAACGGTGTTTTCCAAAGGAGGGTCGTCCAAAAGAGCCAACAAGTCATCTCCAGCATCAACGAAGAACTTTATAGAAAGGTAATTTCTCAGTAACAGTTCATAATTATCTATATTTTTCTCACATATAACGCTATGGTGTTCAGTCCGGCCGACTGTTCAAGGAAACCGTTAAAACCAGTGCGGTTGGAACACTGCATCCACAAAGTTAGCGACCCCTTTAGTTTTGAAGTGAGGCTGTAAACACCAGTATGTCAGGGGAACAGCTCACTCACATGAAAATCTGCTTCACATGTCTGTCTCTATATTTCTTTATTCGGTGGTTTTGCTCTGAACATGATTTTTGTTTCCATTGTACTTGAAATAAATGCCGTTCTAAAAAATGTGCCTTTCATCAAAATAATTAAATCGTCCCTTATTCTGCCTTTATCATAGTAGATCATCATAAATGAATGGGAATTTATCATGCAGCAAAAACCAGATTCCACCTGCTGCAGCTGTCTGGCACCCTCAGTGCAAACCCTCCCCACACTTTAAGACCAATGATTAATTCATCTGCATTTCATTCATCTTGCATTTTCATGCGTACAAGTCTGTATCTTGTCAGGGTCGCAGCGCTCTTGAACCAATCCCAGCATACTGTGGGAGAAGGCACGTTACACCCTGGACAGGTTGTCAGTACATCATAGGACAACGAGAGATAGGCAACCACACACACTCACATTCACACAAAATGAACCTCACATGTGTGTTTTGAACTGTGGGAGGAAACTGGAATACCCAGATAAAACCCTAACTACTCATAGGGAGAACATGCAAACCGGCCTGTTATCTGGATCCACAATATTCTCATTGTGAGGTGAGAGCATTAACCAGTGTTTCCAGACTTGATGTTTTCATTACAAGTTTCACACTGGCAGTAAAATGAAGCTACTGTATCATTAACATCAGTACAAATACCAGAAGGTATCTTAGAAAACAGCATGTGTGTGTGTTCACAGTTGTTCGAGTCTGCATGAGATTAACTCAGTCTGAGGTGAAATATGTATCGTTAACCTTGTTGAAACACCTACACCTATGATTTATTCATTTGCCTTTTGAGATGTCAGCGATAGACCAGGCAGGTTGTTGGAAGCTGAATATATTACTTGCTCAAGTAGATTAATTGGGCAGCAATGGCATCATCAGGCTGGACAGCAGCAAGCAGACCTGAATTTGCAATATGTCTCATTAACAGATATAAACAACATCTTCAGCCCACAAAAATGTTTTTTTTTTTAAATAATAATTTCTCATTGCGATTTAGGTTTATGTTTCAACTAGAACTTCCTTGTAATTAACTAGTATTTTGTTTTGTTCCGTTAAAAAAAAAAACACTTAAGATTTATTTCTTGTTAGAACTCTATAATAAGGTTGCCAAGTTGCTTGCTGAAAACCTGTCTCATGAACTAAGAACTGAACAACACAAAGCCTGAAAACACCTGTGTCACCCCCTTGTATGCCTGTTTATTCTTTCTATAGGCTTCCACATGAGATAATGATTAAGATTCTGTCATACCTGGATGTGTCGGCACTTTACAGCATGAGCCACATCAATAAGCTCTTCTATCAGCTTGCCAACGATAAGTAAGTAACAGCCACAGTTTGTCAGATGCAACAGATGCAGTATGATAAAGAAGCAAGTTTGTTTAATCTCATCCATCAATGAGTACAGTGTGCTTTTGTAAGATGGGGTGTTTTAGATGTCTTCATTCATTTACTAAAAATAAGTAGTGTTTTCTGGCTAAGAAAACAGGATAATTCTCCAGTCTGAAACTGTTTTGAATTTCAGAATCAGCGTTCTGATATGCTGACAAATCAAGTTGTATTTAAAGTTTTCGTTCTTCAGATAGCAGTCACATTCAAACTTTTCCAAGGATAAATATAAATTGACTTACTTGTATTGCGAATGCCGAACAGACCTCTGGAATGTCATTCTATCACTTATTAACAACAGCGTTTCATTGTTAGTACTTTCCAACACATTTATTGTTCTCTAATGCCCATCGTTGCAGCGCCCTGTGGAAGAAGATATACGAGGCAGAGTTTGGACGGAACAGAAATGGAAGAAACATGCCTGAGCTGCCGGTGAAGATGGAGGTGAAGCATCAAGACGTGGCCTGTTGGAGGAGCCTGTACTTCAAAACGATAGCTAGCCTGGACATACAGAAGTGGAAAAAAGTTCCTCAGCCCGTCACCAGCTACACTGGGCTGCCCATCCACACCGAGCAAGGACTAAGGTGCGGTAGATGAATGTAGATGGAGAAGTAAGCCACGTTTGTTCTAAATGTTTATGTTACTTGGTTGAACAGGTGCTTGGGTAGCAAGTGAACAACAGGTCCAAATGTCTGCCGACTTTTCTAAAATTCAAACCTCTAAGGTCCTGAAGAGAAATAAAAAAAAAAGGCATATTAGTACTCTGTTAAGCATTGCATCAATTAGTTTTATCTTCTTTTTCATCTGAAAAGAGAAGTGTTACTCATATTTTCTATTAAAAAAAAAAAACGGTCTTGATCTGTCTTTGCCATCTGTTTGAGGCAGCTTTAGGAGGTACTGCCGCTTTGTTAGCGAACACTAAAACTTTTGAAATCTCCCCCTTCGCTGTTTAGAAAGTTCAAGCGAAGAGAAGGGGGGACCGTTCGAAGCTGCAGGGGAATGAAAAACAAAGTATGGTTTGTTTTTCATATTGCACTTAATGACACTTTCTTATTAAAGGTGAGGAAGGAGGTCTTTGTCTGAACGTGATGTCTGCTCAGGGGGATGCCAGCACACAGGGGAGAGCTCCCTCACCACCTCCACCGTGGTTTCTGCTGTGTTTTTATAACCTCTGATTAGAGGCTGTGCAGCACTCAATTTTGAGTTCTGTGGCAGTCGCTGTGGTACAGAGGGGAAGTAGAAATAATTGTGTTCTTTACAGAGGCTGTCTGAATTGTTGAAATAAATTACTTAGCCCCCCAACCCCTCATCCACAACACACACACACACACACACATACATGCACACATTCCTGTTTCCTCCTTCCTCTCACAAACTCAGACAATTCCCCACGGGGGTTTGTCTGTTAGAGACACTGAGGAGCATGCGATTTACCTTGGTAATAATCATTTCACAAGACATCACACATACAGACAGTGCTGCGCGAAAATCCCCTGGGTCATCCCGGGCCTCTTGGGCTGCTCCAGTTTTTGGCTTTGTTCCCCCACTTAATTGATATTGGATGGTTCCTCAGCAAGACACCGGCTGCATCACAGTAGGGGCAGCCCTGAATCACAGTTTAGACTGAATTGGATCAAGAGATTCATTACAGCAGCTGGTTTCCATTTCATCCGCTGCATATCATTTCATTTGTGGGGCTGGTTTAAAAGGAGCCATATACTACTTCCTGCTGCTGACAAATGTAACAGCCATTACAGTCATTATTTTCCTAATTCAACTGAATTCAAGCAAATTTCCTAAAATATTAACATAATAAAATCGTAAGATTTTTATTATGGAGTACCGTTTATATCTTTATGAGGCTTTTCATAAACATAAAGTGTCCTGATTTACTTTGTGAAGGAGACCTCTTGTTAATTCCTACATGTGGAAAAAACACCTCAAAAATCATGTAAGTCAAATTCTGCGTCTTGTCTTTTCTGTCTCTAGAAACCTGCATGTCACCTGGGAGCTGACGGTCACCGATCGGGCAGGCCGTCAGAACACTCTGGAGCTCAGCTGGTCCAAGTTTCTCCGGACTGCAGTGATACTGTGCTGGAGCGCAGGAGGCTCCTTGCCCAACTACCAGGAGTTTTCGACCCTTCAACTCCACGGCGTCAGGAGGATAGCCCTCAACTGCCCCAGCCTAAAGACGTAGAGACAGCCCTCATCCATCTTCACCTTTTCCGTTGTCTCAGTCTCCTCTTTTGTCAGGGAAACCAAATGTTTTCTTTCTTTCTTTGCTCTATCAGACCCGGCCGGAGGTCCCTCATGGCAGAGTTAGACATGCAGACACTTACTAAAGGGGCACAGGTCATTGGCCAGGACAGTCTGGTGGAGCTGAGGCTGCTGCAGCCGGGCATCGCCATCGCTGTTTGGAAAGTAATTACCTCACAGGCAGTCAGGGGATGTAATTATTGTTTACTCATAGCAGCTGAATGACTTTGATGGATACTCTTTTAATGTCAAAATGTGGAGAAGGAATTACAGGGAAAGCATTACTCTTGTTGCAGGGTGAGACCTCCGTCGCCTTCATCATGTTCACCCTCCACTTAAACAAGTTGGTGGAAAGAAGCACTGAGGGATCCCATGATTGGTAAGCAGCAGTAGAACAGGTGCGTCTTACTCGCATGTGGCACAGGTTTTCTCTGAGTCCCCGTCAGATGTTCATGGCTGGAACTGAAAGAACGTGATAACTGACAGGATCCATTTGTTGCTCCTGCTTTGACCCGTCTGTGATTCACTACGTGTTGAGATTTGATGCCTCAGCATAACTGCCTCTTGCTCGATGGGTGAAGAATGTGACCAGGCTGAGGTCAGAAACCCTCTGTTTTTCTTGTAAGTTATTTTCTATCCATAACACATTTAAAGATTCCAAAGGGTAATACAGTGGTTTACACTTGAAAGTATCCCATGTTTGAATCCAGGTTCAGGGCCTTCTTCTGCTTTCCTGTGTGTACGTTTGTTCGTTTTTAGGTTACACCAGTTTTGTCTGACAGTCAAAAAACATGCATTTGGGGTAATTGGAACTATTTGTCTCCCTGTGTTTTCTCTGTGATGGACTGGCGAGTGGTCCAGAGTGTCCCGTTTTCCCCACAGCCATCTGGGATCAGCTCCAGTTGGATGAAGTGGTGTAGAGGATTGATGGATGAAGAATCAAAATTCGTGTTGTTTTTTTAATAGTTTGTCACGGATCATGAATGGGAAAAAACTAAACTAAACTGAAGCAGTGCCATGCCAACATAGTAGGTGTTAATCTGCAGTCCTGCTGGGACACTTGGTCTCTGGTTTGGTGTGGATATAGCTCCCTCTTCTGGCTGCCTTTGACAACACAGTCCAGTTACTGTACCATGAGTTTGGATTGCAGCTCACAAAACTAATAAACCTAATGAAATGTTTTTCTCCTAATGCTCTATTTGCAAACTGTAGTCCAAGTTCATTTTTCACTTTTCTGCTTTTTCTTTTCCAGTCCCTATGTGGAGCCAACAGACAAAGCTCCTTTTGATGATATAGATCCCGAATACGGTCTCCATGGTTACCAGCTCCACATTATTCTCCACAACACTAAATGCGAGCTCATGTCCGGGAGCAGTCCGCGGCTCTTCTGCCACAGAAGTAATTTATTTATCATCATATTTACACAGTCACAATGTGAATGAAGGTGACGAAATAGGAAGTATTTCCAGAATTGTATATGGGGTCCTTATTAAAAAAAAAAAAAAAACTGAAAACATTTTCCAACAGTGTCTACCAGTATCCAGATGTCTGCTAAGGTACAGATAGTTTAGTTTCTGAAGCTTGTGTTGTTCTGAATCCAACACAGAAAGAGATATAAAGAAAAAGTATCTCCTGACGTCTGCCCTCTGCCATGCATCTTGCTTATTTGCACATAGGCACAAAAAACATTTCATTGTAACTTGCCACACGTCTGTGATCACGTATACGTTTGAAAAGTTAATACACCAATACACTTGCAGTTTCCAATCATTTTTTATGAATTGTGTACATTTGTGTACATTGCAAACATTTTTATTTTACCATATTCTTGATAATTATACATTTCATTAATATTGTTCATACATTTCTTTTTCTGCAGCGTGTTCTAATCTTAAGAGATTTGCACCTTTGCATTTTTTCAATGTCTCCCTGTTCCAGTGTCCCTGATTCAGATTAATACATTGTTAGCAGGCCTCTGCAGAGCTTAATGATGAGCCATTCATTTGAATCATGTGTGCTGAGAGAGAGAACCATCTGAAACAGCCAGCGCAGGCGCTCCCCAAAGACCAGCCTTTGGAAACAATGCTTTACTGCACCCTTAATATCATCTTAATATAGTCAGAAGAATATGCTTCTCTGCATTTTACTGCACATAATGGAATAAATACATCTTTTGAGTTAGCAAAAATTTACATACATATGTACAATAAATATGGCATTAGGCATTTAATATTTTAAAATGTTGTTCTGAAAGTAGCTTATACGTAATGTATAAGCCGGCAGTGAAAAGTTGTTAATTGTACTCTAAGGGGTTACTTTATTGTCTTTTACAGGTGAGATCTCTGACGGATGGATCCAGTTTACCGCTATCAGTAGGACTAACTTGTCCCAGCACACACGTCTGTCAGGCAACATCTTCCTGCCGTGGCGATGTGAGGCCCTGCAGGGCGCCCTACAGGTATTTTCTGTCTGCACAGAAGAAAAAAACAAAAACAAACATATAATAACATCATTATGGATTAATATTTGCTTTGTGGACAGAGTTGCTGCATAATGAGTGTGACTCTGTTGGATGAATTCAGAAGAACCTTCAAGTGCATCTGCTCTCCAGTGCTGATGGAGCCACAGGAAACCCATGTGTCCTATGACTATGATGGTGAGCACTACCAGATTCACTATCAAGACTCCGACACTCAGGTGAAAATTCAGCTTGTGTGGACGAAGGAACAGCAGCAGTTTACCCTCATCAGTTTAATCGTCGCTGTGAGTGTTTGCAGGGTCAATGAGCATTTCCATCGAGCCTACTGATCTGAATACACATCTGCTGTGCATATCAGACAAGTTCACAGTAATAACGTGTCATAAAATGTATTGAAAGGTGAATGTATTTCAAGTAATGTCAGTTTTTGCAACCTTCATCTGTGGCATGTTAAACTTTGTAAACCCATAGTAAGCTATTTTTCAATAAATTTATGACTCCACAAATTGTACGAATGTTTTTTCTAGTTTTAGTAATTGGATTTTCTTGTTGATTTGAAGGTATCTCTGAGATGTGTGAGAGAATTAAGAGTGAGAAAAATTCATGACACAGTAGCTGTACAATCAATAGCAAATGTTGAAACTTAAAAAGAAAAAAAGATTTGAAATCTAAGAGTGTAGTTTAAGAGGAGGTGGTGCACAATAGTTAAAACATTGATGTTTGAATATGAAGAAATGGTTTCTGGATGGTGTATTCCTAGAATGCTAATGAGTGAATTGATTTCAGGGACTTTACAAGCTCCAGCAATGACGGTGAATCATAAATGTAATTGAAAATTAATAATACTGGTCTTTCTATAATCCCTTCAGTGTCCCTCATGCTGTTTGCTCACAGCTAACACAGAAAAAAGCAGCATTCTTTTCTTTTATTTAGTTTAACATACCCAAATATGCTTCCTCACAAAATATGGATCTTGATAAACTATATTTGCATGTGTGTGTTTAGGCTACATACAGGTAAGAAGATAAATTTATAAGTGGTTCATAAGTATTTTGTTGATGTACGACTCACATATATACATTATTAGTTATTATAGTTAAAAGCCTTATTAAAAACATGAACGTTCTCTGCAGCCCTCGGGTTCTCCAGCACGCTGATCCTTAAATGTGGTTCATAAAGCTGGAAAGCAGCCTCACTGCAGGTTCTTTTATTAATGGGGTGAATGATTAAAAGACCGGTGCTAGAGGACACAAGGGTTCACATGATGAAATTAAATCTGTAAGATAAGAAGGTGCAAACCAACTGAGACTTTTAAAAGCCATTAAAAGAACCTTGAAATCGATCCTTAAAGGCATGGGGAGCCAATGCAATGCCTTTAAAATCAATGTGATCCAGCTTTCTGGTTCTCATCAACACACGAGCAACAGAGTTCTGGAGTTCACTGTGTCCAGTAGTGGTTGGTTTCATCTATTCTACCATTCACTTGTAAATATGTATGTTTGATTGCATTGTGGGAAAAGCTGAGTACAGGTTATGAATAAAAGCGCATCTGTGACGTGTGCTATGATTTTCAACACATTGAGACTTTGTAATAGCAGCTTTTAAATCTTCTTTCATCAGTTAGTTTTCCTCATTTAGCAGAAAGTATGCAGACGTGAAATTAATTTGTCATGAACAATTCTTTTTGAAGTCGTCTTTCATGCATTTCCCAGATTTTTCAGTTTCTTTGTTGTTCATGTGATTATTCAGGTGAGCATTAGGAGTAATGCACCTCCATTTAATCAGGGGTTTCCGACTCTTCTCTGAAGAAAAATAAGACATACTGGTGTGTTTCAGATTGAAGTTTTGTTCTTTTTGAATGTTTTCACACCGATCAGGTTTATGTTGCTCTTCCTGAGGTATTTATACTGCAGGCCTTTCGTTTTCTCAATATCAATGTCAGACATTAAGGAATCACTTTTAAATGAAAATTGAAGTCCAAGCCCACACCCTGGCCAAATCTGGCCGCAGTGAGAGAATCAGCGCCCCAGCCGTTGTTGGAAACAGTCGCCATGCTGCTGACGGGCCAGCGAAGCTGATGGCAATGCAATAAGGCTGGCTGGATAACAGGCTTTCAGAGGCTTCCTTAGAGAGGGTCATCATCACCTTGAAAAGATGCTTCTTTTTATTTTCACATGCATCAGCAACATCTCTGCCTGTAGATCTTAAATTATTTGGGGACTGATTAATTATTTTCACAAGGCTTCACGACTAAAATGTCACAAAAGAACTTATTTTGCACAACTAAAATAACTAATCATTTTACCATATAAACACCCACTGGCTTACTGACTTGAAGGAGCAGTGCACTGACAAATGGCATTGCCTTTTACATGCACTGAATGACATGCATCATGAAAAGCGTTAAGGTTGCATGTTCCCATCACACTGACCTTCAAGCTACTGTTTGCCTCCACACCATCTGTTGCAAACTGCCTATCCTTCATTCTCATTTTATTAGAAAGCCCAGCAGTCGAGAGTATTGTGAGCTGCTAATAGACTGCCAGGCACATAAAGCAAGTTATTCAAACAGTGAGAGTGATGGCTGTCGGGGAAGAATACGCAGTCTTTACAAAAAGCACAGGATGTTCGTGTTTTGAATTTTCATAAAGTATTAATTACATGTGCCTGAGGTCAGTTTACGATGAGCAATTCAACTTAGAAATACCTCTAAATGCAACACGATTGTGATATCAGAGCATAGTTTCATATAGGCTGTCCTCCAGCAGATGGCTCTCTTAAGTAAAGAATCATCAAGGACTTGGATTTTGCTGCAAGAGCGTTTTCAGTGAAACCTACACAGAACTTACTGATGAAGATGTTTCTTTTCTTTGTCTGCATAACAGTTACAAACTATTTTCTCCGGCTTGTTTTGCACAGCCATAATACGCAGGGAGTGTATTATGGCCCTTCCCTTTTTCGCTTTTTTTTTTTTTACCCCCTCTTGTAATTACAAGCGTGAATGTTAATCAAAACTTAAGTCTTTCACGCAAAATAACAATTAAGAAAGAATCCACCGGCAAACTACTGAATGGGCAATTTTAGAGACATAAAGCTTCATTAAACTCATCTTTCTGAGTTTCCTCACAGGCTAATCTTGGAAGAAAATTGCTTCCATTTTTAGCCTTTAATTCTCTCCCTTGTGAGTGACCAGCTGGGCCCGCAAACTATTCAGCCTCGGAAGCCAATGACACAGTCCCTGTTTAGTACTCTCGATGGAGAAAAACAGTCAACTAATGAAATTCAATAGTAAGTCAGACTGATTGTGTGTGTGCCAGCATACATAATGTGTTTTACTTTATTATATGCGTCTGCCTCTTTAAGAGGCATATATTACTGTCCTGCAACCCAGACAGAGCTTTTATTTTTGATTTGCTGTGTAACTAGTCCCGCTCTGCTCAGAGCACATCCGCAAAAAAGCACATCAAAGCGTGCAGGAAATTTGGAAGCAGTGCGTTATGACTTTTCTAAGTGTTTCGGCAAGCTGTTTTCGAGAAAATTCCCCGAAATTGGTCTCTTGTCTTTTACGCAGCGATGTCATTAAACTTTTATCTATCTTCTACACAAAAACTGTGAACTTTTAATTTTGGTAAGATTTTGAGCCATTTTTGGAGCTTACAATGGAAGTGGATTAAGGAGAGCAAGATAAAGAATAGTTGGAATTTAGAGTGAGAGAGACTGTCAATTCACACACACACACACACACACACACACACACACACACACACACACACACAAGTTTCTTGGAGCAAGTGCCAATGTTTTGCCCATCGGCTTCAATGCATTTTAAAGTCAGAATTTGTAGGTGAATCTGAAAAGTTCAACGATTTCTAGTCCCTCTGGCTATATGGCTAATCTGACAAGCGTGAAATACACACCAGGATTCCACGAGTTTCTTTTGACGCTAATAAATCAAGAATCTTTCAAATCGGTCAATCGTCTCTTGAATGAAAGACATTTGTTTGAGCCCTCCACTTCCCATTGAAAGCTGTTGTCTCTCAGAGTGGTACTCAGCCCACTACAGTCGCATTCCTCGTGTCCATGGCAACGCACACACCTGTTGTGTGAGAGCGGCTTGAATGGAGTCTGTGCAAAAAAAACACGGTGACGTACTTCCGATTTTCGCCTGTTATCAGCAAACTACTTTCCGGTTCACTTCCTACATCGGACACTCCGACGATGATATGAATCAACATGCTTAAATATTTAGTGTAAACAGCTGCAAAACAATGGAAAAAAGGTCCAAAGTCACCAAGCATAGCGGGCTTAGCTCAAAAGGCCAAAAACTCTGAAAGAAATGTTTATCAGCAGGGAAAATAATGCCAAGAGAGAGCTGGAGAGGGGCTTTTTTTTAGGTTCAAAGTACCATCAAACAGAAGAAGAAGAAGCTTCTGCAGAAGGACTGTGAAGAGCTTCACGTGGCCGACAAGGTCAAACAAAAGAAGCTGGCAGCTGAACTGCGGACGGAGAGGCAGAGAAACAAAGCTGTCCAGGAGGAAATGGATGGCATTCGAGCCTCGCACCTCAGGACCAAGTACCAGAACGAGATCTCGGCAGTGAGGCAGGAGAAGAAGCCCTGCAGGAGAAACTCGACAAACAGATCAAGTCTCATGCTGACAAGCTGTCACAGGACCTGGAGACCTTCAACCTCCTGAGAACAACGCAGCATTTCCTCCATCAAAGGTATTGCTCCTTTTACAGCATTGTTTTCTTTAACAAATTTATTTCATTCGTGGATTGTTTTGTATGTCTGAAATAAATCAAAGAATCCGTTTGAAATTCAAGGTCGGCTGAGGGGAATCAAGCAGAGAGGAACCATCAGAGTCTCCAAAGAGAGGCTGAGAAGCTGAAGGTCCAGCTGGAACAAGAGATGTCCCTGAATCCTCAGCTCATGGCCCAGATCCAGGAGAGAGAGGAGAGCTTGTTTCCTCAAAGGAAGAAGAGAAGGAGGAGATCAGCTTCCAACCCTTCTAACTTCCACAGCAGCAGAAGGAGCAAAAGTCCATCTTCACGACCCTGCAGCTCAAAGAGGAGCAAGCAACTTCACCTGGTTGATGAAATAAGGCATGCCGTGTTTTACGAAAATAGTGTGTGCATAATAGAGCTGCACAAAAATCAATACTGAGGTACATATTGAAATTTAAATTGAAACAATACTGTATATCGATATTCCTATCACCAATATCGATTCTCCCTCTGGTAATCGGTGGATGCCGAGTGTCCCCAGTCATTGCAGTGGAGAAAAAAGTCTAGTGTGGATTTTTCCTTTTCAAACAAGAAGTGAAGCAAGAGGTTGAGGTTAATGCTGGAAAACTATCATCAGCAGCTTTGACATTAAAAGCAGACATCTAGGTTAATTTTTGAAAAAAAAAAAAAAAAAAGAGCAAGGAAAGACACACTACAGAGTTATTTAAAACTGCGTGGAAGGAGTAGTAGGCAAACAGCCAGACAACGTCCGTCATCAGCTCCAACAGGAGCAGAGCAGCTTGCTGGTATGTCGCATTTGCACACAGACTTCTCCGTTTATGCTACGTTTTCAAGTAGAATGCACCATGTTCAGTTGAATCGAGTGGGCTCCAACAAACAGCCTTCAGACACGGAGACAAAGGAGTTCAACAACATAACAAAAATTGAATGGAGATACTCCTAAGAAAAAAGCATTCATCAAGCAAAACATAGAAAAAAAAAGCTGGTGGGGTTGAGAGGGATCAGGTCTAAGGTCTAGATCTCATCTGAAAAGGGATAACTGGCAAGCGTTCATACTGACGTCGCTTTTTGATCCTTCGATGTCGACTCTTCCCATCATTGTGAAGCAGAATTCACCAAGCGTTGGATTGTTCACCCACTGATAGGAAAAGTAAACTGGTTTAGACTGTCGTGAGACAGCTTAGTTTTACCCCACTGATGATGTGTTGTGATGTGTGTCCTCTTTGAGGAGGGACTGAGACTCAACGGGACGAAGCTGGCAAAAAAAACAGGATACCTGAAGCAGAGGGGATGGCAGTCAGGAGCTGAAGAGGCAAACAGGCAGCAACGACTCCTTCATTCCTCAGAGATTCAGTAGTTACCACAGTGGGATAAGCAGATGATCTGAGGAGTACTGAGAGCAGAGCAGGAGTCTGGCTTCATTAAACAGGTGTGCAGTGGAAGGAGCAGACGAGATGGCAATTTGGCATCAGAAGACAAAAAATGGGAGATGACTCATTCTGATGTTCTTTTAAGACAAATCATAGCAACCAATAATGTAACTCATAACTCATATTTTTGCACATTTATCACCCAGTTCGTTGAATACATGAGGTCAGAACAGGTTAATGTGTTTAAAGAGCAAAACAACTGCAGTCTTGCAGGTCTTTCCTTTCAATCTGCACTTCCAGCTGTGTATTCAAGCACAGCAGTGTTTTGTTGACACCATGAGCATCTGTACCACTGCAGTCACCCCCCCCCCCCCCCCCCCTCTTTCTTCTTTTACCTCCTTCACTGAGGCTGCTCTAGAGTAGCAGAACCAGATAGCGGGGCAAACTTTAAGTCGTGACAGAGTTATAATTCGGTACGTGATGCCCAGCTGGAGCAACGCTTAATTCTCCTCTTTAAATGGTGCATCGCGATCAAACGGGTGTGGGGAAATCAATTTATATCAAAGCCCCTGCTCGTTCCGTGGCTCTCAGAGCTCAAAGCACAGTGTGGGAGGAGGAGTACCATTCTTAGTGCATGTACTATCAGCTTGTAAGATACAGTAGAACAAATTTATTATTCCTACTTTTTATTGGGATTGATATAAGCTGACCACTTGCAGTTGTCCTTTCAGTAGAGGTGTTCCTGTATAACGCTGTACAGCACTGACGCAATACGGCTTCTACTTTATCTCACTATAATCTCACTTTAATTCAGACAAAATGATGAGCGGATTCACTTGACAAGGCTTTTCCATCAACTTGAGCTACTTAAATTTAAAGTACCTGAAAACATGTAATGCAAGATGCATTAGGGTTTCTGTGCCACTTTTTATATTACTGTTAAAGAGAGCCGGATACAGTTTTCTTTGTGTCAAAAAATTGCTTCCACTATCCCCTCCACCCCCCCATAAGTGACTCAGTGCCAGAGAGAAAAAGAGACGGCATGAGTCAGCACATTATCCACTATACTGTAGAAGCACTTTCCGCAGTTTCCCATGGCTCACTAGTTTGTATCGCGCTCGCAGTAACATCCTGTGTTTTCCTGGTCTCACAGCAGATGTTCAGTAGGCAGGTGCCCAAACTGCTCTCTGATCCAGTTGTAACTGAATAGGGGTTAAAAAAGGGTCGCCTGTAATATCTATGCCCTAAGCTTTTACTTTCAGCATTACTCCAGTTTCAGAAACAAATGTTTTCAATTTGCAGAAGGTTATATGTCACTGTACGGATCACTGGCAACGTTTAGCACGATGTTCAGATTAAAACTATTTTCCACTGATGTTTATAAAGCGTCGACTGGGTTTCTGTTAGTGTTGGTGAAGAATTTATGCTACATCCATCTGTCTTCTCTACCACTTTATAGAATTTAGGGTCACAGGGTGCTGGAGCTGTTCCCAGCTGACTATGGACAAAGGCAGGATAATTCCTGGAAAGGTTGCCAATTCATCATAGGACGAGAGAGAGAGAGAGAGAGCGCGCGAGAGAGAAAGAGAGAGAGAGAGTGCTTGAGAAACCCCACAAATGCAGAGAGAAAACATTCAAACATGCAAAAAAAAAAAAAAAAAAAGGGCCCTCTGGCCTGCCCTAGACTTGAACAACCAACCTTTTAATTTGATTTACTATGACAGTGGTGTCAACAGTGCCAAAAAAGCTGAAAGCTACACTATCTCATAAGAAGGACTGTATGGAGTATGTATGGCTGCATGGCTCATCTGCATTCAAAGCTATACCAACATTATCAGCCTGCCGAGAAAAAGACTGAAACCAAAAACAAGCAGAGGAGGCAGTGAAGATATGCAGAAGTGCAGACAGAGCTGTGCTGTAATGTTAAATCTAAACTGCATTTTAGCTGTGTTTGAGCCAATCCCAACATTAGCTGCAGAGAGTGACAATAAGGCAAACAACTATTTATTTACATTAAATTAGCCCATAAATCCTTATAAAGGTGGTAGAAGTGGTTGGTCACAGCTTTGCCCTGTGGTAGTGAGATTTCTCAATATGAGTTGAGAGGGCTAACCACTACACCTTAATGCAGCCTCCCAAAAAGAAGGAAAGAACCACATATCAAACATTTTTCTCAGTCCAACTACATATAAATCGACCTGAGAATTGTGACGAAGACACTATTATTGTGGATATCGTTTATTCGAGGCGTGATGCTGACATTAAGCAAAATAAACATGTTTTCTTTGGGCCCAAAGCAAATGTTAAATGCAGCACATTTTGAGGACGGTGGAAACAAAGCAGACAGGATTCACAGAAAATGGTCTGAGCTGTGCTGCATCTGAGTTCCTGGAACAATTGGCTCCCGCGCAAAGGTCTGTGCCTAAGGCAAACTCTATTGATCTGAACCACTATTAAGACGGAAAGCAAGAGAGGGAGAGGGAGATAAAAACACAGCGAGGCAGAATTTTGAGGCACACAGAGAAAGTGTCCTTTATTATGTGTGAACTAGGGGAACAGATGTTTTCATGCTGAAATTCAGGGATACAAACACTGAACATCGAGTGCTGTGTCACAGAATGGGTTGTACAGCATGTGTCTTAAGTGTCAGTGGTATATTTTAATCAATTACACCCACTCACGCCCAGCTTATTTCCTCTATAAACCCTTTCTACAGGGCGATGAATTATTGAACAGTTGCATCTGTGTCATTGCAACATGTTGTTTAGGCTTTTGACACTGGAGGATACTCATGGGACCTCGACTCACTGCTCGTGTCTGACTTGTTACGGTGAAGTGCCATGCTGAGATCTTCATTGCTCGCTTACGGCTTTGCCTGGAATGAAAATTTAAAGAGAGATGGCACTGGGTTGCGTGGGTCACTGCTGCTCGTTTAGAAATCGAGTCGGCGAAAGCAGAAGAGCTGCAACAGCCACTTGACTGAGTCAGATTTCAAAAACAGAATCAACTGTGAACCTTCCAAGTAGTTTACCAGTAATCTTTCAGTTATAAAATTGCACATGTGGCCAGTGTTGAGAGTAATACACTGTAAAGTAACAGGTTACTGCAGTGTAGAAAATCTAAACACACAGACAACATGCAAGCTGGACTTGAACTAATGATATTCTCACTGTGAGGCTGTGCTGTAATCACCAGCAAGTGTAACTCTGCATGTGCCGTTCTGACATTCAGCTCTCCTCACAGGAACAATACAGTTCTACTTTTTCGATTACGCACAATGAAGTAAGCCAGCATGATTACCTTTTAATCACATCGCTGCTGCGGGGCCACCTACCTGTGACACCCGTTAAAAGATGACGGCAGTCGGTGCGGCTGGGATGACATTTCCTCACACTCGCCGCTGTCGCAAAAGCAAATGAAGACAGATGTGTCGGGCAGTCTGCCACAGTGATACCTGGGCTTTTCCACGGAAAAGCCTGCCAGATCATCCAAATGTCGCTGAGTCATAAGATTTGATTCGACTGCACCACGCAGGCTCCGAGCCTTCATCCCCACGGTGCATGTGCAGGATGGCATTTCCAATACATCAAATGGCGCTATAAACTGAGACTCTTTCCTATTGGGCTTTTTGTGTTCACTCATCATTTTATGTGGCTGCCAGAGTCAAGTTTTACAGAGCATATTAAAGTGATGAGATTGTGTTACTATGACAATGACCCTTTGCTTAGTTTGCCTGACTATACTTGACTGTTGGCAAGAGTCATAGGAATACTGGTCATTTAATGGGCAGATATGACACATCTGCTCCTTACATGCAAAAAATAAAAAAAAAATTTAAAAAAGAAAGACATGTTGGATTAATTATTGAACTGGATTTCTAGTTCACCATTGTCCTTACAACTGATATCCACTGATCTATTACACCACAGTGAGGACATTTGTGTCCGATCCAAAGGCATCATACTGTCCATCTGCCCATCACACTCATTTATAAAATTTCTTTGAACCCACATTATTTTATACCAGCAATCAATCATTTAATCAGTTTGTCCCAATTAATGAGTATTCTATTAAAGCCCTTAAATGCTTTTTTTTATGAATGAAAAAAATGACCTTACTACAGAATTCAGAAGACATTTTTAACAGCATAAAGTTTATCTGAGAATAAATGAAAAACCAATTCGCTTGCCTTTGTACAAACAAATAAAGTGTCCTCCTCAGTCACACGTTCCAGGCGAGCTCATAACCATGGTGGGATCGAAATCCACAGTCTAACATTTGCACCTTACTCATTCCAGTCGGAAAAAAAAAAGGTGGAAAAGTCATTATAGTTGTCAGAAATATCCAGATTTGCTCACCAAAAATGACAGAATAATATTGACTGAGGTCAAAGTTTAAGGTCTCTGTGAACTCATGAGATCAGAACTTCGGCATTCTTAGAAAAGTGTGGAATGTTGTGACTTTAAATACTTTATTAAGACAAATGATCATGTTCAGCTTAATAGACTGTGTGTCACCAGATTTGTGTTCTAGCATCACTGTGGTGTGAAAATAATCAATCTTGTTATATAAAAGATGGGCCTTTGTGTTACATATGAGGAAACAAAGCCCCCATAGTGCAGCGAGCGGTTAAACATGGCTCCCTGATTCATTCCGCCAGAGTGGAGTGAACGTGAAAGGTCGAGTATGGTGCACCTCACTTCATTATGCTGTCTTCTTAATCAAATGGGTTTCTTTTAGTCCCTCGCTCCGTGATTGAATGTGTCACATCTGCATGGGATTGATGAATGTTATCCCTTCCGTAGCAACAATCCCACAGGCTCCGTGCTAAATAATGACCAACACACCTGACTAATGATCGCGCTTAATAGCGGCTGAGGAGAGAGCTTCCGCTCGTCTCCCCCACCGCAAAGTGTTGTCTGATGAGAGATCTTCATCAGCAGGCATGATGATGATTGATACTATTAGGTCCCAACTTTTCCATTGGAGTCTCCACACTTCATGATCACTCACCTCTGGTATTAGTGAGATGAATGGTTTTCGCTTGCAGAGAAACAGAGAAGGGGGGGTGGGGCATTTACTTTTACTCTCACGTGCAAGTGGTTGTCGGAAATGAAATGGGTGGGTGGTGGTGGGGGTGGGGTCACTGTGGCGTGGAGGAAACATATTTTAATGGTGATTACTGGAAGTGGAGGGGGATCATTTTTCATGTTTGCGTAACTTGTCGTGCTGTAAGCATCCTCCGTGGCGCTGAATGCCGTGTGGAGACTTTGCATTGAGATAAGAGGCTTTATCTTTAATCACTGAGTAAATCAGGAGCTATAACAAAAAAAAAAAAAAAAGAAAAAGAAAAAAAGCTGGATTTTCCTGTTGACCTGGAATAACCTCTGATAGTATGTAACCTAGAATTTCTAAAGGGGTTTAAGTTGTGATATTTTGTGACTGCTGCAAGGCATTGCTCTTGCAAGCAGGGATGATTTATGAAGTGGCCACAAGAAGGCACTGAAGCGCCTTGTGAATCTTTTTGCCATACATAAAACAGCAGCTGCATGACTTTCCAGGTTTCTAGAGATCCTCTTTTTTTCTGCTCTTATCTGTGCTTTCTATAGTTTTTACATTGTGTGTTTACACCCAAATTTAACAAAATTACACAGCAGAGCATGAAAAAGAAACCTTTGAAATGTACACTTCTTCGTTCATACACTTTTAAGAAAATAAAAGATTTGTGTGGATTTGTGTGTGTGTGTGTGTGTGTGTATGTGTGTGTGTGTGTGTGTGCGAAAGCTGGTGTAAGAATTGGTTTTGTTGTTTTCCCTCAAAACCTGTTGTGAACGATTTGCCTGTCACGCTCGATACACTCTGCCTGATATTGACCCCAAAGCTTGAGATGAACGGTGTAGCAGCACTCCTGTTTTTAAGAAAATTGCTTTGCTTGCCAGACAACAGGAGGCACGAGCAAGGCGATAACGATTCACCATGCATCGACTTCAATTTTTTGCTATTTTCTCCCCCCAAAAAAAGAGCCTGATTTAATCCGTTACTGTTTTAGCATCTGCCAAATGTTGCTTTTTATTTCATGCTGCAGATATCAAGGGAGAGTGAAGCCTCACATGAGCCTTCTCAAATGCAAATTCAAGATTCATAGTTACTTTTATTTAATTCAGGGCAATATACTTATAATAGACTTGATTTTTTTTTTTCATCTGCACAATCTAGGAAATTAGTTCAGACACACAGTGAGACATTATACTCCCATGCAATGAGAGTGGAGCATGTAATCGATCCGATAGATCTAACTATCGTTAGGTTTGTATAGTTCCTGTCTTAATTGTTTTTGTCTATTTGATTGAAGTATTTCATATTGAAAGACGCTAAATAAAGTGATCAGATTATTGAGTGAGTTTATAGGCACCAAGAATATCATCTGACCCAATCAGTCAATCCCATAATGCGTTACACTGTATACACTATACATTTGTGGCATGCTTCCAGTCCATTTTTACTTAAAAAAAAAAAAAAAAAACCCAAGTATTGAAGATTGATTTGTTAGTTTGACCTTATAGTCTTCCTTTCTGCATTTCTTTAGAAAAAATAAAGCCGCCTCCACTTCTCTGTGAAACTTCATGCGGTGATGTTTAGTAACTTCCATGCTCAGGAAGCTTTGAAATTGGGAAGTAATCCCACATTATATTTACATGGATTTTGATTAGATCCTGAACTATGATCCTATGGTCCTATGACCACAGTTTCAAATGAAGAGGGATGATCTCATTAAGAACATGTGCATATGTGGCACAATTTCAGTAGGATCGGTGTTTCATTAGATTCCTCAGATAACCACTTCTCGTGTTGGGAAACATCTTTCCTTGAAAATATACTGAAAACGTCAAGTTTGTTTATATTAATCCAACAACATATCAAAAACCTTCCCATTAAAAAAAAGGATACTTTTGACATCTTCCTCCAGGTCTATTGTCCAGGTGTGATGGCATAATTTGTTCTTATCACTGGTCTCCTCATTCCTCCTCCTGTGGCCTTGCTGTACTGGCTCTACACACCCTCTCGTCATCACTTTTTTTTTTTTTTTTTTTTTTGCCGTACTCCCAACCTTGTGGGCTGGAGCGCACACTGCATCTCATCAGAGAATATTACCTAACACTCAGAGGACAACATTCATCAACGTCACTGTGATTTTGCCAGCGGTGCGTTTCTTTCTGTAGATGCCCCGAGTCCATTTCAGTTCATCCATTCATTTCCAGCACTGCAGGTTAGCTTTCCTGACCTGTGATACTTCAGCCACACATGCGCTGCATCTTTCTCAAGGTCTTCGGCCTTTAGATTCTGCTGATAGCAACTAAATAGATAGAACATTTTTTTGTGTCCTCATGTAGGTTTAAAGTCCCTTATTTGAGCACTGATCCATAAGGTGTGTGATTCGGCGGCTTTTGCTGCTTCCAGAATGAAGCTTTGTGACTCAAACACTTTGCAAGGAAGAAAAAACTAATATAATATACTGAAAAAAATGTTTTAGACTGTTTGGTTGGGTCAAAGTCTCTTCGTATCTTCTCACAATATCAATAAGATTTACTTTGTTGTTGTCTATATACTCAACAGACCGCAAATTTGATCAGGTAAAATCACAGTATTTGAAAAATGATGATGTTAGCGAAGAGAAAAATTCCTTACATTTTCCTTTTGAATGGAACACGAGACGAGTTATGCTCATCTTCTCTATCTGGAATGGTTGCCAGGCACTATGCATTCTGGGCATGGACACAAAACAGTGTAACGATGCTGATAAAGGTAAAAATTGAGGAAATTGATAAGAGAATAAAGACAACAGACTTGCTTTGATAATGACATCAGTAGCAAATGTAAATGCTCAAAATTTCTAATTAACATTGTCGAAGCTATGTAGCTAATTAGATGTATTCAATACTTACATGATTTATATTTTCAAAATGAGCCACTGTTTATCTCATTCTGCTGGATTCTTCATCATCTTGTGTGTTGTTGTTCACTTCTTCAATTCTGTTGAGGTTTGAAGAAAGGATTCATCTGATCACGGTCTGAATGACTGAAGTACAACGCTATCTTCTGATGTCTTCACAAACTTCATATTTTTCATTAATTTTGAATCATCACAGAATATAAATCGACTTCAGTAATACCGAGAATTTTTATCAGGTTAGCAATCTCAACGTGCTTCATACTGTTTCACCACATTCATTCATTTACGCAGCAATGGCTGCCAAAGTGCTCAACCTCTATTGGAAGCAATTGAGGGTTCAGTGTCTTGACCAGGCGTGTGTCAACGTGAAATATTGGGAGCGACTGGGAGCTTGAACCATCAACCTTGGGATTGAAAGATGGCTCGATGAACATTGGCCACGTGCTATAATGTTAACTTCCATTAGGAATCCCCATCAAGGACATCTCACAGCGATGTACTCACTGTATGGAAAGGTGAGTTATGACCGCTGTCTTTTCTTTCTGTTCATCTGGAGGATTTAAAAACACCGCCCCCATGTTCACATTTTTTTTAAATCAAAGGTGTGGTTTTAGCTTAATGACTCTCATACAGGATGAATGCGTCAAGATTTCCTGGTATCTTCAGAGCTCACTCTGTGCAGAAAATTAAGCGTAAAGGTCACTTTCTTTCAGAGGCATGTAGTATTTTTGGTGAGTTGAATTGTCTTTTCCCCTCTGCCTTCCTTTAGATTCGGTCGAGGTGCTTATATGTGGATTCTTGCAGTAGAGGTTGCCGAACATCAATCCAATTGGAATCAAATCAAACGACCTTCTGTCATCCTGAGAGTGGTCCATCACATAATCCACCTTTGCATTTGCAAAGATGCTTAAGTTCTCATGATATTTTAATCCATCCATAAAGTCTCTACTTGGGGAATACAGGAGATTTGGACAAAAACAATTACTTTTCAGTAGTGTCGCACTGTCCAGTCAACATGTACATAAACCACAATGTTATGTGTAATACACAGAAACACAAATACGACAAGTAAATATGATGAAAAGGTTTTAAAGATATATATTTCTAACCTTCCTCTCTGCTTTCTTTGATGCGTTACGATCATCTTTCCGATAGAATGTTTGCAATTCTCAGTTTAAGAACGCAAAGTTCACACCAAAGACTTGCATAACAAAATTACCTCAACCCAGGTTGCACATTAAATTCCATGGGTTCATATAATATGAAGACATCATAATGTAGAGTGGCGGGTCCACTTACTTAAAGGTCCACTTACTTTGCAGGCATTGCATCACATATATGAGGATATAGGCAGGCTTGGCATAAATACAGCATGGGGGATGTACTGTATGTTATTTAGAGCCTCTTACGAACAACAGTCATGCAAAAACACCCTCGGGAATTTACAGTGATCCCACTATCTGAAGGAGTCACGTAAGAGCTACAGCCAACACACAAATGCAGAGAAAATCACATTAGCCACGAGAAAGCCTTTTGATTTAAGAAGCCCGGGCATGTACGGCCTGCCGAAGAGGACGGCATGCATGCACAAATCAAGGTATCTGATTTATTGTTTGAAGTTTAATTAGTGAGCTTCGTCCCTGGCATTTGAAACTCTGTAGGTGTTAAAGTGTTTGTTGTTTTCTTGGGGGGAAAAAAAGGAAGGAGAGTGTGTGAACCATGACAAACGGAGGGGGGCTTAAGTATGACTGAGAGATGCTCTAGAAAGCCATTCAGCTGATGCAAATCAGTTTCACCGGGGTTCTTTTGAAAGCACATTGAAAGATAAGAATGTGAGTTTGCGGAATACTGTAAATACTGTATATAAAAATCAGCATGCCCGTTTTCATTTCATTATGCAGCTGTTGCATATGGATTTATAAATATCTGAACATGAATATGAAGCATTATATGACGCATGACAGTCAACAGTGGCTTGTCAGTGGGGACAAGGAATGCTATTCTTTTAATTGTCTAGGAGAAAAATGATACAAGCTTTTATATTATGATAATAAACCATATTTAGGACTCATTTTTGTATTTTGTTTTAGATAGATTTTTTACTTTTGCTTTCGTTTTGGCTTATAGAGGTGTTCACATGTAGATTAACTGAACTAACAATTTCTTTAAAACTGCAAAAATTTAGTACTTCCCCAAGAGTAAAATCAGACTGTTGCAGATGAATTGATTTGAAGGAAAGGAACAGTTTCAAGTTTCCATACAGCAGTATTATCAGCAGAAAGTCAACATAAGGAAGCCTCACTTTATTGAATGCAGCTTTTTTAATGTTAACTGGAGTGCTTTGAATCTTTGAGCCTCTTTCAAAACAGCACAACTTTTAACACAAAATCCAACTCTGTATATAACTCAGAGGACGTCACATGAAGGATCAGTCCCCATATATGGCCATATATAGTATCCTGTTCATATAGCCTATCCATTCTTACAACTTCATGCAGCGGGTTTCTACCTGCGTTATATCCGGACTGCAAGATGAATGGCGGCTTCATTATGAAACACCATTCATTGTTATGCTTTTTTTTTTTTTTTTTTTGGGGAGTCCATTATTTTTGGAGGTGTGATTGTGTGCTATTGTAGCTGCAAAAGTCAGACATTTGCGTTGAGTGTAGTTCTGTGATCGGTCTCTCTGAGTGCTTTGAACGAGCTGGCCATTTTCTTCACCAAGCCTTCGCTTATTTTCAGCCTGGAGTGGGATACACTTACAAGAAAGTGTGAAAGAGTCAAAAAAAAAAAAAAAAAGAGCCAGAGAAGAAGAGTGAGAGAACATGTGTGTTGCACTTGTCAATATTTCCCACCACCTGCGAGAAGTCAACCAACACTGGTCACACCTTATTAACATGACGTGTGATTAAGACTTAATTGTTGTGACTCTCCGTGACACAAAACGGTGTTTTACGCCACGACTCGTCTCTCTTTTCTCCTTTACTACTTTGCCCTTTCTTCTCGCTGATGAGGCTGCTAAAGGTCGACCCAGATCCCCATGTACACACAGGTAGACCAAAGCCAATTTCAGATGTGTCAGTGGAACTGATGCTGCCAGCTTCCTGTGACAGCCTGAGTGGAACAGCCTCAGTCTTCATCTCAAAATCACCTCTGCTTACTGAGCGGAAACCGTTTGTCACATACGCCTGAAATGCGCTGTCAAACCCTGTCAGCCTGCAGTCATTGTATTTAATACGTTGTGATTATTATTAGCACGATTACTGTTATTATACAAAAATATGCACATGCTTTTATGGGATTTCCAGGACGTCGCTCAGCTCTGCCCACATGTATTTGCTGGCATCGACTTTATAAAAACCCTATCTTTTGTTTAGTTGCCAGGCTTCTACACAGCCCATCTCTATGTAAAAAAAAAACAACCAAGGTGATTTTTAAAAGCTAAAAGTAAACTGGTAACATAACATAAGTTGTGCTCTTAAATCCCTGTCATGGTTTTAATAGATTGAGTAAAGATCGGAATGTCAAAAAGCAGTCCAGATAAAAAGAAGGAAAGTGTGCCTCTTCTATTTTAGTTATTTAACATACAGGTGGCTAACCAAATCACATTTTCACAGCCACAGTTGCGAGGAAGCTAGGAGCATCTGGAAAAGAGAGGGGAGGGTAAGGAGGCCGACTGAGTTGTAATCTCAACCCTCACTGCAAGAGGCCACGAAATCTCATACGCTACACCAAGGGGGACAGATCAGCGGTCGGCAACCTTTACAATCACAAGAGCCGTTTTTGCCCCCTCACAACCGACAAGTTTATTTGGAGCCTTAAAGCTTTAAAGTGCAGCCATCCATCTATCTTCTCAGGAGTTTTATCCAACTCAGGGTCGGACAGGGTTCGAGCCAATATGGCCAGGGAAGACCCTGGACAGGTCAACAGTCCAACAAAGTGAGACAGACAATCACATATACTCACTTTTACACCTATGGGCAATTTAGAGTTACCAATTAACCTCAAACGCACGTGGGAGGAAACTGGACTGCCCAGTGAAAACCCACACGTGTGCAGAAGGCCAGCAGTGTCTGCAGTCAGACCTGAGAGTGAGAACCACTACTGCATCATGCTGCCTCAAAACATGTGAAACCTTCAGACCGTCCACATTAAATTAAGTTGTTTATCCTTTCGAGACTTTTCTTTTTTAGAATTTATTCAAGTTTACCAACGGCTGGACTGAGAAACTCTCAAAATTCTAATCACAAATGTCTGATTTTGTCACCTATAGTTAAAAGAAGCTGGGAAGGTAATATGGCTTGAGTCATTTATCTTACATCTTGCTTTGGGGTACTGGAGGCTGACCCAGTTGACAATGGGAGAAGGGACACAGTCCCAGTCCACACACGTCCACCACTCCAGGCAAATGACCAACTCGCACAAGAGACAGGTTTTAGGACTGTCGAAGGAAATCAGAGAAAATCAAAGACCACAAAAGCAGAACAAGGAAACTGCAGCACTCTGCAGCGCCGATATAGTGTGATATGATGCATAATTTAAGTTGAGAAAATACAGAAACATGTTCAAAGTGAGTTTTCTTGAGGATAAGAGAAAGATAAAACTTGTCTTCGTGGAGTCATGAGGGATCAGCTGTAGCTCTCCATAACACTAAATTGGATTCACGCACATGGAAAAATGGACTGATGGATGTTAATCTACACAAATGTGGTGGAATCTATAAAGAGTCACTGTGTAGATGTTGTAGAGCTGTGGAGCCGCAGGGCGCAGAACCTTGGAATAGATACATTCTATTTAAAGTTAGAGCTGATCCATACTTTAAAAACACTCCATCTCAGCGTCTGGAGTAATCTAAACACTGAAGGGCCTGCTTGTCCCTTCAAGTTTGTGAGTGATTTCTGGACAATTCAATTTAACTGGTTGGGGAATAAAAAATAATGTACAGCCTTTGATTTTCTTTGCCATTTCCTAGATTGATGCAAACTGTTTTTTATTACTTTCGCTTCCTTTCCTCCACATTTGCTTAAGAACATTTTACATGCTGCTTTCCTGTCTTATTCCAATTTCTGGCATTGCTGTAAAACCTATCAATTTAATTGGAGACTTTGAGCCGTCTCCCAAACCTCAGGCTGTGTGTACACTCATTGCACTGAAGTCGTTCCCCCGACTTAAAGGAAGTGTTAGCAAGAAAAGCACAAAGTAAACTTAAAAGCTTGCAATAATGTATGCGAGATCCTCTCTATTTGATGCTGCTCTGTTGCATTAAGACCCATCCCTCAATGCACATAGTTAATGTGTCGAGTTGGAGCTTTTCTGTGTCACGAGGCGGCTGCGGAGCACGGCGAGTGTCACTGGGGAGCTGTGATCACACAGTCGCACTACGGAAAGTGTTCTGTGTTGTTCCCCGAGGACCTCGTTCAGCATATTCCTGTATAATTACCTCAAAGTGATTACAGAAATCAATGAAGCACCGTCGGTGCTGAAGGCCTGAGCTCACACCCTCGGATAATCACAGTACCTGTCCTGTGTGCTTGTGTGAAATTTTGTGAAAACTCAACAGCATTCTCGGCAGACTACAAATCACACACATTTGTACTCTTGTTGCGACCTGTTGCCCTGAGCAAGCTTTTTTTCCTCTTGTGGTTTTTGGAATTGTAAGACTGGGAGCGTTTACAGCACTTTATGAAGCCCTGGAGACGGCTGTCAGGATAGATCCCTCCATGAAACCAATAGCATTTTTATTAGTTTTGGTATCGACGATAATGACTGAGAGCAACGGGTCTACAAATATGTCTACCCTTGAGACAAGTTATCAAAAAACTTTCCTGTTGCTTCCTGGTGATTTCTCCAGCACACAAACAACACAGAGGCAAGCCAAACACACCTGACGGCTGTTTAAATTTCATGGCTGCTGTGTCGACTGCGAATGAAGTGAACTCAGGAGCGCAGGGTGACCGAGTGTTCGCTGTTCTGAGAACACACAATTGTTCCCCTGCCTCCAAATCAGTACATGCATTGAGTGTAGAAACACTGCCTTCCTTTGCTGTGTATCTGACTGGCAAAGGCACTTGGTATAACCCTGGAGAAACCAATGTTACTGACCTTAAAAATTACAAATTGTAATAGCTGAAATGTGAACAGTGCTGTGATCATTGTAAATATACACAACAAGTCATATGCATCTACAATCTTACAGAAATGCATATCAAATGATCCCAGAGACGTTGAGGATAATATTTCACTTGGTGGGATCGGTGATAAAATTGCAGTTTTATCTTACTATACAAGTGAGAGGATGAAAATGATATTCCAACACAGTAATTTCATGGTTTGATGGCTTTGTTGTTACGCAACTAAAATAGTTTGCAAGTACATGCGTGATGATGGTATTTTACACAATTTTCTCCTGACTCATTCAAAACAACGGAACATGAGTCAGATTGACAAAACCAGTTGTGATAAAGTGTGGTACATTCTCTTGCTTTCACTGTTGCAGCTGTTCAAGCCCTGGAAGTCACGGCCATTCAGAGCGGGCAACTGAAATTGCTGGTTGGCAAGACTAACAAATCTAAAGTGGTAACGCTATTATTTACTGCAATTACTGATCACAACGTGAAGTCCACAACAAGCTCTGCTTTAAAAAGAACAGACTGAACCCCCAGAGAAACAATGGGAGACATGAAATAACAATGGGAGAAATAAAATGGCAAACATGGAAAATGTATTTCAAAGAGCTGCCAGTCCATTTGCTTAGCCTCATTGCGAGACCTTCAGTGATATACGTATAAAAAAATGAACATGCTCAGTGATAGCTAACGGCTTGCATTGCTGTGCTTTCTAGTGAACACATCGCTGTGAAATTGGATCATTCATTTATGGTCTGTGTGTGTGTCACTCGCACGCAAAATTTAATTTTATGACAACATAACACAGTTATGTCTCCCATATTGCGTTCCCATTATTCTATTACAGCCCATTTAAAAACACCTATTCATTTGGTAGATATTACAAACTTTGAATTCCCAATAATAAGACACTTGTCACGGCAGCCATTCACAAAATGAAGGTTTTCGCCTCAAGCGCCGACACTGTCACTAATGCTGCAATGTGTTTGATATACGATAATGACTGAGGTTGATTGTGTTGGGCCTGTCAAGGACTCCTCACAACAGGCTGAGAGCAGAGGTCGGCAACATAATTGGAATTTAGGAAAGTGACAGGCTTGGTGCAATACAGGAGCCGTGGACGGAAATACCTGAGACTCAAAAGGGAGGAGGGGCGAGTATAGAAAATTAAGGGGGAGAGAAAAATACAAAATACAATACAAGGCGTGACTGTTGGACATTTGAGTGGTGATAAGGGAACTTCACTTTTCTCTCAGTTAAAAATTCATACAATTGAGTATTGTAAAAGAAAAACATGGTGAGAGATTTTTTTTTTTTATATATTTGAAATATGTGAAAAGGCTTATTTTAAAACCATATTTTGAGTGGTTATAACAGTTGCGGACTAAATATGAAGATTTAACAGATATTTCAGCTTCAAAGCTGGTCATTGATTGTCTTTCCATCATAACAACCATCAAAAAACACAATTCATTGCATGCAATTTTCAGGAAAGACTGTGTGTCAGAAAAAACATACATGGTATGAGAGCATTTAATCTCTCTTCAACAGAATTGTTAGACTATAGATTCACTTTGCATATTTTGAGTTGGAGCTGCTGCGTTTCACTGCTTGGTAATATCGTTAGAAGAGTCATCAGATTAAACAAGTTTTCAACAGGCATATTTTCAAATGCTGTGCGACTTTTAAATTTCAAACCAGTGTGAAATCATATGTGTTCAGATGAAGTACAAAGAACAACATCCAGTCAGGTAGGCCGTGCTGCACAATGACGTCAGACTAGAAGTCAAATAAAGAATAAAAAGAAGACTAAGCATGTGTGAAAAGCGTGACAGCCAGAGTTGAAGGACAAATTCACATGTGGTGTTGAACAACAAGGCCGAGGTTTATTTACGAAACGGTTACATCTGGGCATGGGAAAATAAATGTGTCATAGTCTGACTCAGAAATGTTGTTTTAAACTCATTTCAATATAATTCAGTCGTATTTATATAGGGTCAATTGCAACATAATTATTTCTGGACACTTACAGAGAAACCCAACAGTCACATGAGCAAGCAAAAGCAACTGTGGAAAGGAAAAACTCCTTTTTATATGGAAGACATCTTTATAGGACCTATATTTCAGAAAGCTTATTTATGATGTTTTTTTTTTGTTTTGTTTTTTGACAGATGCAACTTATTTAAGCTATTTACCTATTTAAATAAGTTAACCCTATTTAAATGACAGCGTTAAAGTGAAACCTCATTGTTTATGTTTCAGAAAATCTGGCATTTCCACTGTAACATTTTGAAAATGATGTTACATGAAAATGGCAGAAATGCTGAAAACAATGCAGTTTTCATGTTGGGTCACAAGTTGCTGCTGTCAGATGCTTTTGCAATCAAACCTATCATCAGAGGCTTCATCATGAAACAGTTTGGCTGCACAGTTAACGCCAGTCAACTTTTTGTTGGCTTAGAATATGTCAGCCAGTCAGAGCCGACTGAACAGATGTCGGATGCTTCTTTTCTCTGTCATTTCGTTCACATGAAGCTTTTAAGAAACTCATCGCATCGGTACCTGTGTTGTCTTGACGCGAGTGGCTTTCATGAAGCGTACTGATGTGTTTAGTGAGTGTCAACACGTCTCATCCGTTCTCCACCCAGAGAAGTTTCACCCAAGATGTTCATCTTTGTTCACCTTTGCTTGATATTTTGTGAAGCTGGGAACTTAAAGTCTGCTGAGGCTGCACAGTGGTTAGCAGTGGTTAGCTCTGAATTGGTATGTGTTCGGGCTTTGTGGCTTTCCTGTGCAGTTAGCCTATTTTGCATGCCTGGATAAACCATCGGTTTACCGGGTTTCATTGGCACCTGGGGGAGAAGTTAATTTTTCATTCCCCTGATTTTGCCCACAGACAGCAGAGTTCAGCCAGGGAAAATGACTTCAGTCAATCAGCTATATTCCTGTGTTTTGTTGGCCGTTACTACTCGCACGCTGTGTTTTGTCAACACTTCTCAGTGTGTCTGAAAATAGCTAAAAGATTTTAAATCAGCGCTGTTTACAAGTGTTTTAATTTCTGAGGCTTAAATCATCTAATGGCATCCCACTTTCCTCTGTGATGCTTCATCGTTTGTTCTGCGCCTGCAGCTCCTCCGGCCTCAGTTATAGTACAAAGTAAATGATGACAAAGCCCTGATATTGCAAAAACACACTTTGTCAATTTGCACAATACTTCACCAAGAATGTGCTTGTCTCCCACTTCTACAGAGGTACATTATTTTAACTCGCTTTTAATTGAATTCATAAAAGTATTTCACTTTGAAATGTAGAACACGTTGTGCCTCGGCTTTCCCCTCACAGCTAAATTATTAACATGATTTAGTGTAAGTCTATTTTTTTCCTGTTTGGGGAGTATTAAGAGTGAGCTGTGCTGAAGGCGATGCTATTACTCTCTCTCCTTCCTGTGAGGACCGGCAGAGGAGGATTAGACAATAAAATTCTTTAACCTTCAGTCATGAAACACATCAGTCAAGTGCATTTGTTTTGCCCCTAATGATGAATTAATTTCCTGAAAACTCAAGTTCTGAAAGGTACAGGGAAGAATTGCACATCCACTGGGGAAAAAGCCTTGATGGCTGGTGAAATACAATTACTTCATAGTAACACGTCTCCTGTTTGATTAAACAGCTGTTGATAAAGCAAATCTATTTCCTGATGACATGTTTTGTAATTTTATATTAAACTGTACTTTTTTTTGGACATAATTGGACATAATGTACACATTAAAGATTAATTTTCCTTGAATTTGGGTGCCAAGCCCTCTCTTTGGTACGTGTCCCAAAGTTGAACTTGTTTTTAAATCTCCCTTGAGGATGCAGATTGAAAGTTTCCCTTCATAGGTAAACACGAGGCAAAGTATTGAAATTACTCCATAAAACTCCACCGAGTAACAGAGACCAGAAGCTTCAGTTCCGAAGCTGCAATCTGTTTTTGTTTTAATTTTATTTTTATTTTTTAAACAGCCAGCCCCCTACAGACTGCAACACAGAGTGGTAAGGTACAAGAGCTTGGGTTTAATTTCAGTGTGATTTAAAGCAGCTATCTTCTGTATATTAAGTATATTTTGATAAGATGCACGAGAACTGATATAAATGTTTCATCCTCATGTTTAACAAATAAAAATTTTGAAGAAGCAGCTGCCCTCCAACAAACTGATAATTCAGTCAAGTGTCATCCGTAAATAAGTAAATTTCAAGATGTCAAAAATAATGTGCCTTACAGAACTGGTGTAGCATTTCTCAAGGAGTGTGTGATTATGAGGACATTTCCTAAACATATGGAGGAATTTTCAAAACGTCTTTCCAGCGATGATGGCTTCTACAAAACAAGATGTATTATACTGATTATATCAAGACTAACAAGTGTTGGCGCAAAACAACGTAGTGATTAGGTAATCAGAGCGTGTGATTTCATCAAGCAAAACACTTCAACTTGAAAAAACAAAAAACAAAGTGCCAGACAAAAAAAGGCACACTTAAGCATTTAAAAATGGCATTTCAAAATGTATTCAATCACGAGTGAGTCCATTAAACCTGATTACTACAGTCAGTTAGTGGTAAATACCCGTTTTCTCTTTAGATACTCCAGTCAGAAAACATTCAGACTGTTTGTCTCGGTCTACTAGACCTATATTTATGATTTCAGACACAGATTTCTTGTGATTGGACTCCTGAAAATATGACTGTTTCAGTTTGGTGCTTTGCCCTGTTTGCATATTTCATTTTATGGCGATGTGATTGCCTACGTTCACGTCTGTTTAAGTCCCCACATGTTCATTCTCTTCCCTCATCTCTGTTGTCTTGTTGAGTCCTCTGTGTGGCTTACTTAACAAAATATCCTTGATTGTTTCCACCTGTGACTCGTTAAACGCCGGTGTGTGTATGGAGGTCTGACTCTGTGCATTATTGTGAGTCTCCCTGCTCAGCGTCCTTGTCTCCAGCCTAATTACCTGCTCTGCTCTCTTGAATTAGTTCCGGTTGTTTCGCCTGGAGTCGATGTCGCACCTTCTGTTTTGGATCCCACTCCGGTGTTTCCGTTTTCTGGACTCTTCAGCATCTCGTTAGCAAATCAGCTGTGGAGGATGCAGTCTGGAGGTTTGAGAAACAATCACAACATTTTGAGAATGCAATCAATAGAGTTTAGACATGTAAAGCGACAGGATGTTTGGCCAGCTGAACCTACCATTGGCTCTGGCCGCATGAAATCTGCCCACAGTCATTTGGACCAAATAAGGTGTGCGGCTGCTTGACTTACTGATTACCTTTAACGCTTGAGTAAGCGGTATGACGGCTGACTGCAGGCCTCAACACTTTCCCGGCTCCCCTGAGACATGCTTTGAATTTCAGATGGCAGACGGTGAAAATGAAATGTTTGAAACATAAACAGGATTGGAGGAGTGCTTCTTTGTGAAGAAAGCAAAGGCGACCGCCTGCCCTCTCTCTCCTCTGCTGGTTCTGCAACGATAACACGTGACGACTGATCTTCTGATTATTCAATAATGCCACCTTCTCTGCAATATGATAATCCAGGGTGATACACACACAATGATGAATTTCAATATATATTTAAAAAAATAAAATAAAAAATCATGACGCAATATAAGCAGGGTGAAATTCAGAAGATTAATCTTAGTGATTTATCTTTCATATCCTATTAGTTGCTTATCTTCACTTTTAATGTTCTTTTAATTTGATTTTCATAAATATATGCATTATCTCAATAACATATCTCTACAAATATTGTTGTGCATTACTGTGAGCCTGAGGGTTAAATATGAAAATGCTTCATAACCTCACGGTGGGGTGCAGATCAAAGCTTCTGCCGGGCAAGTTTCAAAAACCAAAATACTTCACTCATGTTGAACCTTTCCCCTCCCAACAAAAGAATCTAAGCGGCAACAAAAAGCTAAGCCTTTTTTGGCTCAGTGGAGCCGATTCTCCAGCTGTGGAGACGCCTCTGTACTAAAAATACTGCGTGCATACATTAATATGAATTCAACATTTGCCAGAGACATTATCTTTATTTCATGTCAGGCTTTGTCTCTCAGTGATAGAACATAACTTGCTGCTGTTTCCCTTCCTTTAACTTTTCACCATCCCTCACAGTTTCTCATTCATTTTGTGTGTAAAACATTTCATCTCTTCCTCATATTTACACCCCTCGTGCCAAAGAACGGCTGTATGATATGTAAGATTACCTTATATCTAAAATTTCTTTAATTTGTCCCAGTAACTTGTCTGTTTTCTAGTGTCTAACAAAAATGAGTTCAATTAATTGCATCCTGTTTTATTTACCAGCTTGAGTCAACATTTACGCTCATAATCCCTCCATCTGTGTTTTGTTGTTCGTTTTTCAGCATGCAATATTTACTACATCGCATTATCAGTACAATGCATGCGAAGAATCCTCCCATGCATGCTTTCCTATGCTTAAATTCCACTGATCTCTCTCTCTCATGACCTCCCTTGTAGCATTTTTGTGGATGCAATCTTAACTGACAAGCTCAACTGTTTAGCATGCAGGGTGGAAACATTAAAGACTGAGCTAATCCCCTCTGATTCCCTGCTGCTGTCACTCACACAGTCTGAGTAAAAGCCACAAAATGTTCCAGAATCAAATAACACAGCGTCATACCTTTGATCTGGTGTGTAATTTAGGACTGAAATACAGTAGTGCGCCATCATTTAAAGGATTTCAATTGTTTTCCTGGTAATCACCTGAGAGATTAAAAGGGGGAAATGAGTCCAGCACCAGAGGCTAATTAGGAAACGGTTTTTTCCCCTCCTGAAAGGTCTGACGTAAAGTATAAAGCTGAACAGCCTGCAACCTCAAGGAGGCATTTTTGTATTGGAAAAAAAGCTAAAAGAATAAAAAGAAAACGGAGACAATGGAAAACAGAGAATTTACATTACGACTTCGCACTGAAATCTGACTGCTGTGCGTGATTAAGATGCACATTTCAATGTTCAATCTGATTACTGTGCCCGTCATTAACCGGATAATTATTCATTTTAAATCAGTGGGGGAACAACTTCCAAATTAATCTGTTCCTCTCACCAAATAAACCTGTCTAATAAAAACATGACAAGCTCACATACGAAAAACACCCTCAGTCTTATCAAACATGCTTATTTCTTGTATGTTCACTTAAAATAGGGAGCGTTCATGGTGTTCAAACGTAAAAAAGGACTTTATTCCACAGTCGCAGTAAATTATACACAATAAAAACCATTAAATACTTCATGGCACTAATCATCACTCCATTAAGCAAATGCAGATAAGGCCAGGGCTGTAAAATGGATTTCTTGCTGCACTACTTATTGTGAACTGAATTTCATTCACAGTCTACAAATAGAGGTGTTTTCCTTCACACGCCAAGATTAACCACGAACCATTCCTTTTGTGTGTGATGGTTAAGTGTCTGTGCAAGGCTTTATCATCTGAATTCATACAGATTTTTGATTTTAACCTGAAATGTTTTTTGTGCAACACTTTTGTTGTATTTCGTACTTTTCCTTTTTCAAATGAGGACTTAGTCCCAGAACCAAAAGCTTGAAAGTCGCAAAGAGTTAAACAGTCAGTCACACTCACACACACTTACACAAGCCAGTGGCGCTGAAGATGCTTTTGGGGGTGTTCGTCTTTGATTGGAAGTAACTTGGGGTTGAGCGTCTTGCCCAGGGACACTCCAGCAGACGGAGACTTCGGGATCGAAGCAGCAACCTTGGGGATTAGAGGACGATCTGCCTCACCGTCTGAGCCACATCCATTTTGTTCTGTCAGATCAAAAAGAGAAGGAAAAAAAAAAATCCATGCAGGCTTCGCTTGTTTACAAATTGTCTGCTTGGTGATGTGTGAATTAATCAAAGCGGGCGATAACGTCAGAGTGATGTACACCATGTGCCGGGCAATATATCTTTTAAACTTGATTATTCAACATCAGATTAGAAAGGGACGCAGACGAGTGTCTTCACGTTTGTGTGACATTCAAATGCATCCGAAGATGAATAGGCATGTCATTTAAGTTATCGATGAGATAAATTAAGTTTGTTTACTTTCATCTGTGTTGTTTTTGGACGATCCTAAACACACAATTGTGTCAATGGGAATTTTTTTGGGAGCTAATCTTTTATTTGCATAGTTGGTAAATTAATATTTGCATACATGTAATGTAAAACTACAGTCAGCAATTCCAAGATAGAAGGAAGAAAACGTGTATTTATATCCACAAATGTGTTTGATCTCGTTCAGTCGTGAAGAAAATGCATTCTTTGTTTTTGAGGTAACTACAAACTGGAGGTTAACCACCACTCACTCAGCGATTGCTGCATTTTTTGAGCACCGTGAACGTGTCGGTCAGGTTCAACAACGGTCATGAGAAGATTGCTGACTTGACATTTATCCAGAAGAGAGTCAATGCCACCATTCACAAGGAATTTCAGGCAACAGAGGGCTTGTTGCGAAAGGTGCTGCCTGTTCAGAGAGCCGGATCAAAGCAGATGAATAGAAGGTTAAGCTGAGAGGAAAGAGGCGCACAAACAACACAACTGACAGACCAGGCTTGAAAAGATTGTCGAGTAAAAGTCAATAAAGGAACTGTGCTCTCTCTCTCTCTTTTCATGACTTTCACTCATGTTTCTCATAGTAAATAATTGTACCTTTAAGGTTAATAATAACCAAATGAATCACATTTCATTTAAGTTATGTTTTGGAAACACAGACGGTTTGGAGAATCTTTCACTGGTATTTTCGTTGTTATTTTGTTGGTGTGTGATCTTTGGTCATTAGTCAGTAAAGCACTCATCACTTGGACAGGCAACACCTGAGCGGAGTGCGCCAGACCTGCTTTTGACACTTTTCAAACTTTCTTGTTGTTTTGTTGGATTTGTTGCATCATACAACACTACATCCATTCATTTTACCACTCAAACAGTCACTTATGGACAAATTCCAATCATGATTTCCTTGTTTTCAATGTACACCCTGATTTGTAACTGACTTCTACAACTGTATTCATTGTGTATAATATGTGATGCTTTCTACTATTATGCAGTTTTCATTGTGAATTCTTCCCTCAGTGTGAAATGAGAGGATTCATCCAAAAAAACGGACAGCTGGTGTAATTAGCAGTTGTGAAAATGAAACCGAAGATGAATCTGTTACAGCGCAAGCAGGCATGCATAGTCATCATTCTTATAAATTAACAAGTCAAACAGCATACGGTCAGGCTCGCCGTCTGCTCCATGTCGAATAGCCTCCATAACCGTTTAACCGGGTCTGCAAAAAGTTGGAGTAACTCAGAAACGTCTCAATGTAGACTCGACTAAACATGCATCATCTTCATTGACCTTTAAAGACCAATCCCTCGGCATCGTCGCGAAGCGTGGAAGTGGTTCAATAGTCCCTCGGAGAGCACGAGTCATGATGGGTAAAATCAATAAGCAGTTTTCGCGCGACATTCGTCTTGGTGTTTACGTTTGCTTAATCAGCGATAGAGAAATCACTGACACTTTGCTCAACTCTCACAGCCTCCACCCAGTAATAACGCCGGGCGCTAATGCTAATCTGTTATCTTATGTGTGCTCTGGCATTTCCGACGGCAGACTGACTGTTAATTGGTTGCGCTGCCCTGATGTTTGGTTATTAAAGCTATGGCTTTGGTCTGCCATCTCTTCCTCGTGTCTGTAATTCTCACTCTCAAACACACTATATAATTAGCATATTCGTTTCTGCTGTAAACCCTTAATGCATTCATCAACTCAGATTCTCCCCGTTTCCTCAAGGCACGGGAATACCACAGCTAGAATAATTACAGGGTTTTTATGCAGTCACTTTACCTCCATGCACCCGTGTGCCATTCCGTGCCCTCATTCATGCCGTTTTGCACATGACATGTATTTGGTAATTACTTGCAAAATTAGGTGTCACACATATATTTTCTGACGGGTGTTTGCGGGGAAAATTTGCTTAGCGGGTGGAAAATCCTGACTCGCGTTTCTAATTTCCTCCGGTGTGTATCCCCCATGAAGCCTTGCTTTTTGAAAGGGGAGTGTCAGAGAAATCGGCCGCACAAAGACTAGTTGACACCAGATAAAATTGAACATGGGGGGGAAAACATGATTGGAGGCATCAATGCTGCAGACGGTGAGAACACAAACTATTATTGAGCATGATACAGCAGGACTGTCAGTGCACCCAAGGATGGAAAACACAGAGATATGACAGCGTTGCACCGACGGGGCCGTATCTGCATGATGCCGCCAACGTGGCATTTGCGTTCTTCTTTCTGTGTATACGTATAATGTGAAGCCTCTGATCTGTTTGTCACGCTACCTCCAACATCAAGCCTTTCACACGCGCTGGCACGAGGAGCTACTGGCTCTGGGTTTTCAATCGGCTCTTAATCATTAATGTTAGCAGCGGAGCACTGATCTGTCTCCTCAAGCATCTCGAATAGCTCCTGCGGTCACAGAGCCACACATGATCGATGCCTCCTGCTCTGTTCCTGTCGCAGAGGCTGAGCAAAAGTAATAAGCAGACCATGACCCTCTCAAAGAGGTTTTCCCTTTGTCTTGAACACCTTCTAATCCTACAAATACTCAGACCCCAGACTGTCTCTCTCTCACACACACACTCGGGAAGAACTACAGCACACTCACAGATGTGCACTCCTGTCCACCCTGAATCTAAGCTGTGAGTCAGCTATTGGAAATGTGGCAACTAAGGCAAGCACTTGATATGCAGGCATCTGCTTTGTGGCTTATCTCCACTGCTCAACTGTGCAGAGCAATTGCTGCTTGGCTGGCCCTGCAAAAAAGAGAGAGAGAGAGAGAGAGAAAAAAAAGCTCTCTCTTTTCTTTTTCTCTGCTTCTTTCCTCATAATTTTCTTCTGTGGTTGCCTGTGGGTTCGCCGCCCTTAATTGTTATTTTGGAAAGACCTTAATAGAACCGTTTTCAATTATGTCAATTGCAATCAAATGGATGATTTAACATTAATGTCAACGATGGTCCAATGCCATTCCAAATTACGTTAGCAGTGAGGCGGCCGTGCTGATAGGAGAATGAGGAGGGCTGAATGAAGAAGCAGAGGGCGAAGGAGGAGAATACTTCCTCATCTATACAGCAGGAAAGATACAACATCAAGGTAATGTTCAACCAGACATTAATACCACACTCATTTTCATGAGATTGAGTGCTCTGCATTTTATCTTTTACCTTGGTTTTCAGGTCTGTATGCTCTCAACGCTCCATCACATTTTTTGCTGCATTTACATATTTACCACATTATATTTTAAATACATTTCTAAATGCTATTTCGTGCCTTTTGAACACAGTGTATTTAGATTATAACTTCCGAAACAGGATCAGATCAAATCTTCATAAAACACATATCTGTTCCACCATGTTTTCACATAAGTAGACTTCAAAACAAAGAGTCTTGAACATAAAAATGTTTCTTTAGGGTGGTGACCTGTTGTTCTGCCAGTCCAACAAAAACATGTCAATTTGTGGTTCAACTCTGGGTGAGGTTCCGTTTACCTCAGTCAGACAGTTCAGTTTTGTGTCCGGCACAGTTTTGCACACTAGAAATATATTATATTGTACAATAAGTTGAAATTTGCAAATAAAGTTTCAATGTGTGACAAATTCAATGCAAAGGATTAGTATAAAAAGGCCTTGGTAACATTTTCATTGAAGACCGAGTGATAACATTTATACTTGAGGTTGGTTTACCACTGCATCTAATTTACAGTTGGAGACGAACTCATTAGGACAACATAATGAAATACTGTAAGTGCATTTAGTCTTTAGTGAATCGGCTCTTCTTTGATGGAGAAGTATCAAAGCAGCGGTTCTTTCATCCCATTGTGCGTTCAGCAGATCTGAAATGTCACTGGGAGTGTAAGGAATGATCCAGCCGAGGCAGTGGCTCAAATGAGAGATTAAAATATCAAAGCAAAGCAAAAGTTTAAGGCGTCCCTGCATGGAAGTGAAATGTTAAATGCCCGGAATCTATTAAAATCTCCCTCCTTTTTTCTATAATGCGTTTAATCCACTCATTATTCAAGGGTCACAGGAAGCGAGTACATGAGAAAACAACTCCCCTGGGAGCACACACCGCTTGATGCTCACATGGCTGTGGATTTCTTTCATAATAAGTTATTTAAGTCAGTGTAATCAAACTGGATTGAGCTGTAAATTAATGACATCAAATCAGCAACAAAGAAAAAAATCAGCGAGGAATTGTTCCATTTATTACTGTATTTGACAGAATGAAAGGAATCCATAGTGTTCATGCTCACCTTCTGTATAAAGTCTAAAAGGGTCTCAAGTGGTATTACATGTCGACGACGTCCTGGTAAAGCAAAAAACCTTCTGATGATTCTTGATGTAAGTGGAGAAGCACAGTATCTCTGGCAAAATGTGCTCTAAATGATAATATGCTGAGTTTTGGTGCTGTTTAATAATCTTTGCTATGGTTCAATAATCCCCCCTCAGGTGTGACTGAATTAACTGGAGTAAAACTGAATAATGCTGATCATTATCATTAAATGGCGTTGCTGAATTATTATTTTTGCCGCCACATTTGCAGCCTGCCCGAGGTCGTTCTCGCTCTGGTTCAAAACCTCAAAGTGGATTGATTTATTTTTGCCTGTGTACTCTTTTTGTGTAACCTTTGAACACCTTTTTCTTATTCCCAGGTCTGTGTAACAAGGAGAAAGTAACAGACAAATGATAAGGACTATTTGTCAGTTATTCCCCGTCCGCTGCCATCCCATTACTTTTTTTATGAGTGCTTCTGACACATTTGCTCACGCTCACATCCATCACTTAAAGTTTGCTTCCGCTATGATCAGGTTACTTGTATATTTAGTTCATTCAATGTCGCGTAAGGACGGAAACAGACATCCGCCCTGTGAGTGTGAAGGGGAACCGGCTCTTGAAGCTGATGTCTCATATGTAGCTCTAAAAAGCCACTCAAATGCAATATCAAAACCGTTTAAAGGTTCATAATATACTTAGGAAGGTGCTTTTGATGCTGTCTACTTCTGAGAAATGTAATTAAAGCCCCCCTGCCTCTCCTGTACCTGCTCTCTCATCACTCAGCATCTCTCCTATTTGATGTCAGTAACACTTTGAGCCATCTACCATGCTGCCTCTGATTACTCATTTGGCCTTCATTATGTATGTTTAATGAAGAAATAGATTCGCAGACACCATTAACTTCTCATGCACACCCAAGTGTTACTCTGCTAATTGAAAAGAGGATCAAATTACACTATTTTAGGGAGGTAATTTACCCCAAAAGCATTCCCCCATTTTGCCCGTTCAGAGCACAGGACACCGATCCGCTTGCTGTCAGACCTAACAGTTGGTGCAGGAAGACAAGTGACATTGAGAAGGTCTCTGAAGTGCCAAAGCGCTGGCTTAATACAGTGACTGGCTGCACAAATGGTTTGGCGCGAGGTGGTCAATATAAGTCACGCTGTTGCACGTCATGTTTCACATGACGTTTGTCAAAGGAAAACAAAACGGCTTTCTTATTTCGTAAATGCAAACACGAGCAAGGCCAGAGATTTACTTGAAGATGAAGAAGACGGCGAACCCGGGGTTTTTTTCCGCTGTGTATCAATCCGCCGGCGTGACATCCATCCCATTTGACAATGGCGGCATGAAATATGAGCGCAATCCAGCAGCATGTGTGATTGATAATTGCTGTTCTGTGGCTGCCTGCCTGCCATCTCCACTGTGGCCTGCCAATTCATCAGGCATCAGAGGCAGATTGGGCTGATGAGTAATGTCTGAGTCTGTCTGTGACAAACCGCGGCTATATGCTTTCTGCTGCAGCTCAGACAGCATGCAACTCGCAAATCTGGCTTATTAGTCAAGTGACAGTACAGATCTTCAACCTGGTATCAAAAAAACAATATGAAAGGAAAAGATGTTTGAAATACCAACAAGCCCCCTCTGACACCTTGAAGTTAAAAATAACCTTGAAGTTTCAGCTGCCCTGTGTAGCATTAGCTGTTTCATGGGTTTTTACGATTATATTCCCAACTATTTTACAAATCTCCTGCAATAAATTAGTCCGCAAATTTAAACACACACCATTCCTTGTGTTAATGAGCCAAGGATATGCTCACCCTCTGTTCTTTGCTGATTGACTTCCTATTTCCATCCCTCATTCTGAGATAGGGTCTGTTATTAAGCAAATTAGTTGCTGCTCCACTGGGCTTTGACATCAGATATCCGTGACTGAAGGTTAATGACAGCGTTGTTCTCCGGGGAAATAGCAGTTCAGAGCGGGGCTCTCGCCGAGCATGACGCCCTGCTGACTACATGCGCCCTGCGACCCGCCGCCACCCGCCTCACATGTTGAGCCACGACCCCCACGGGCCAGCGGTTTGTTTAAGACGCCAGATGCTCCATGCTAAACAGAAACGGCATCATTAATCAGGGCAGGTAAAGGTGTCCTTAGTTTACTTTCAACTTGCGTTGTTTATTACAGTAATGCACAGCAGGCAGGCCGGGTGGTTGTCATACAATAAATTAGCTTGTAGTCAATGCTAAAGCACCAGAGAGGCAGGGAGTGAAGAGAATGCGCCCGAGGTGGTTTTAAATCGAACGCCTTGCTCGACTATAATTTACTGCACTTTCTAACGCTACACAGACCGAGTCCCAGGATTGCACTTCTTATTATTTCCTTTTTGTTCGCGGCGATGTTTTTATGTAAAGAAGCTTTGCTGCTGGCGATATGGTAATCAAGTGATCGCTGAAGTATCGTGACAGGAACAGTTGACCTCAGCGCTGCACTTGAGAGATCTTTTACACGGCTCAAATTAATTGCTTTCCCTGTTTGATTCACGGTTACGGACCGGGGGAAACTTTCTCTCTTGTACTAACGCGCCGTTCAGGTCGTTGTTAAAGCCATTTACATCTGCTCTGTAATTGGGCCTTCTGCTTTCCCTCTGTCAAAGCAGAGCCGGCGACCAGCGGCTATGAAGTTTAACTTCAGTTTGTAGCTAATCCAAATTCTGCACCAAAAAAAAATCTTCTGCCGCAGGTTAATTGCCATGTTTGAAGAGTCAGCTGCCTTTGCCCGTCCTGAACGAATTCTCTCTTTGTCTCCAGTGTGCCAAACATGAAAAGGAGCTAAATAAATAGGGAGAATCCTATAAGCGCTGGCACTGCCAGCAGACATTGTGCCTGGCTTGGCGCCGGATTTCAGAAGAAGATTGTTTTATTTGCAGGAGGCTTTCCTCACTCAACAGGAGGATAATGGGGGAATAAAAGTGGATGTTCCAATCCTAGAAAACACCCTCACTTTTTTGGATTTTTTATTAGAACCCAAAGTACATTTTGTCATTTTTGTCTCTTTTCTCAGATGAGCAGCCAGATAAAGTATATTCATTCATTAACCCTTTGACTTTTAATCACTCGTAACCCTTCATGAGGTCTGCCTGTCAAGACAGTGACAGTAATATGTGATAAAATGTCTTGAAAGTCATTAGCCTGTACATTTAAAAATGATCATACAGTCACCTGCACCAGTTCAATGCGTATCATAGTCTGTCATATCTGTCTTATCTCAATTCACAATTACAATTTTGGATGAATGATGGTCAGACATTAAACCCAAAATTCCGCTGTTAAAAAAATAAATGGAAAAGCAGATGAAGTGTTCTGATCGGAGGTTTGTAGATTTGTATCCCACGGCTGACGTGTCAACACTGCGGGTCCCATCCGGAGTGTGGCTGCACCTCCATATCCTTGAAATAGCCAGGAATTAAACAAGTATGATTAGTTTAACTTACATTAAAATCTGAGTTACTATCTATAACCCCCCCCCAAAAAAACCATGAAGTGAATGAGTTTGCAGGAAGAACAGTGAGAACAGCAGCATCAATACTGCACGATTATTCCAAAGCTTAAAATATATTTATTGACAACAGTCAGGCAGAAGCCAGAGTAGTTTGAGCTCACAATCGTATTTCGATTCTCGGCAAATTGCTCAATTTTAACTTCATCTATCCACAGCACTTGTTTTCAAAATGGCTCTGTCTTTGAGGTAGACGGCGAAGACTTTCTTCTTTTCACTGTGAAAACCGCCGCCGCAGTTGGCAGGTGGTGCCGCTGACGCTAATGCACCAGAAACGTCAAAGAGGCAGTTGTTGGAGTCATTTTTGCGGGAAGATGTAAAAAGGGGAATCGGCTTTTCCCCGCGGCTCGCCTTCACCCTGAGCACGGCCATCAGCCGGCAACCACTTCAGTTACTCCACTGACATGTCGCAGCTCTTTCTTTGCGGCGAGGGGCGGGAGACGAGGAGGAACATCCTCTGTTGGGTCTTGACAAAAATCACGTGCATTGTGTTCAGAGCGCAGAGGCATTGATTGCCAGTCAGCGATGAGCCTGACAGTCGGCCCTCATCTCCATACCCTTGAGAGAGTTGACATTGCTTGTATGATGGGAGTTTCTGCTCTTTTCCATCCCGAGATCACCGGTTTTATCTATCTGGGAAGGTGGAGTTTGCCAGCCACGTTATTAATTACTGGCTGACTGGTTAATTACAATAGATTAATAGGTATATAATAATTTACAACGTGATGAAACACATTTTTTCAAGACCTAATCAATAAAGCATTTAAAATAAATTAGAAATAGCATGCATTAATTAATCGCTACATTAATTATTCATTATTGTGGCTTGTGGAAACCGGATATGTTTCTACATATATGAATAGCATGTAAATTGAGTTTTCGGTCTGACATTGTCAGTGTGAAATGTGTTCTCTATGGCAATCCGCTCTTGAAAATCAGACCCTGCATTTCATTCGGGTCCACCTGCATAAATAAAGGTTAAATTGAAAAAATAGAATAATTAAAATGGTAGAAATGAAGATCAATTAACAGCACAAGCTTTTTCTTGTCAGTACTTGAATTGATGAAACTTAAAACCCACTTAAAACCCAATCTACCCCACTTTACCTCTACTAGCTGTGCCACTTACTATACTACTTTTAGGCTTTAGTTACTGTTGTACGACCACTACTCCTGCCACTACTCCTATTACTTTACAAGTTCTACAAGCTTTTTTTTCACTTTAGCTGAATAATTTTCACAGCATTTTCTTTCAATCTCTGATGAAACCACTAATACCAAATGATTAAAGAGTAAATTCCAATTATTCCATATCAATTCAGAATCAATTACTGAGCAAGCCGCCTGCCACGCCTTACTGTTATATTTATCTGCTCATTTGATTGGAGGTAATTGGTTCATTGGCCTGATGACATTAAACAGAGAGCATCGACAAACAGCTGAGTGTGCCATTCTGAAATGGGGCTTCTGAGAAAGAAAAGCCCAAGAGTAACGATTATCTCGCAAGTTATTGCTCCCTCCTCGGTTTTTCTTTACTTCTGGCCTCATCCAGCTGAACTGAGTTTGCCGGCACAACATCAGGGCCCACAAGTGCAAACATTTCATCTCACAGTGAGAAAAGCGGGGCGAGCAATTAGAGGCATGAAACCCAAAAGTAAAGTGAGCCAGGCAACCTGTTTTGTCATTGCACCGGGTTCAGAACAAGGTCGATTTTTAAATATGGTTCGTCATCCTGAAACAGGGGAACTGTGGAGAGGATGTCCAGCAGTTTGCTCACAAAACAATCCTCTCAGAGCACACATGCCACAGCCTGCAAATATCATCTTTAATGATTTATGCATAAGTTCCCATGACAGCATGTTGTCTTGCTGTTGGAGTTGACCTATTTATCCTGCCCACTGTGGGCAATAAATGATGTCTTATATTATTAATGCTGTATCCAAGGGACAATTGTCACTGTTTGAAACTCGCCATGAAGCGCTGTTACAAATGCACAACGTGCCCTCTGCAATTAAGCAGGATCAAGCAAACGAGTATGGCTTTCCCACGTGTAATGTTTTTTGTTCTGTAGTTTCTCCGTAAATCATTTATCACAATCAGAAATCAGAAATCTCATATTGAAAATCTCACCTTTTCATCTCTTGCTGCACACTCAGGTTAAAAGTAAAAACATTTAAGCATTAATTTTGGCTCTTCAAGTCTACATTTACCGCCTTTAATCTTTTTTTCCCCAACACTAATCAACCTAACTCCATCATTTATTAGATATTTATTAGCCCTGCTCAATCATTTGAATGATTTTCTCTCCTTTATTTATCTCCTGACCCCAACCTCTGCAAGCAGAAAGCTGGCAGCTGCTAGTTTGGATGAGATTCCGTCTTAAATCTCGCTCATGTGGAACAGCTGGGTTCTTATTTATGTCTTGCCTGACTGTAAAGGACTGAATGAGGCTCACGCTTTAATTGGCGCCATAAAACTGACTTTAGAAAAATGCTCTTTTATTCTGAACTAAGGCAATGTCATTCTCTCCTACCAGTGGAGATCAGTGTGACAGCAGGGGGGTTTATCAAAGGCTAATGTGGACTGGGGACAAATGCTGAGGGACTGCGAGGACATGTCCAGCTTCAGTTTGTTCTGCTTCCGACTGACCTTTGATGCCAGTGTGTTGTATGCGTCTGTACAGCAGTGGTAGAGTGTGAGCTACAGCAAAGTAAAGACACTGACCCTTGGGACACACTTACAGAACTATGAGGGTCACAGTTGACCAGGAGGAACTCAAAAACCCTTTATCACGATGGATGGGAAAGGACAGACCAGGAGGTTGCACAGCTTAAAGCACAATTTTTCTCCTGCTGACAGATATTCTCTCCTCTGCTCTATACGTTACTGAAAACACCTGCTAGGTTTCATATTTCATGATCAGTTCTGTGTTCAGCCTGCACAGGGTTGGGCAAACTCAATCTCTGTCTGTTTGCATCTCTGAAACAAAACATGTTTGATTGGACTGAAATGAACCTTTTGTACAATTGTTGCATTACTGCAGTCCTTTAGTGGATATGAAGAACGCTCTATTTACACCCTGACGTGCACCAAACAAGCAGACTGAAGCCACTTGAGAGGCATGTTTGGGTATATTTGCAAGAGAAGTCTGGTTTGATTTGTGTTCAAATGAAGTCTGCAAGCAGCGCCGACCAAAGAGGAGTGAGCGGTCAAAACACAGGATCGAAGAGACTTCAAAAAAACATGGTACAACCACAGTTTATCCTACTTGATTTGCATAGCAAAGGAATACCTTCCAAAGTTCTGACTTTTGATGTGAGAAAGAAGGATGCAGGAGACGGGGGGGGGGGGGGGGGGGGGGGGGGGGGGTACTGGAGGAAGACCAGCCTGTGTGGTAATGCCGCATGGGAAAATCCTGGAGGAAGAAGAGGAGGAAGAAGAAACATTTGAAAAGATTGTAACTGAGTTCTTAGCTAACAAAAAAAAAAAAAAAATGAAATAAAATAAAATTCTTCAACAACATGCATTGTACAGTATTTAGCACAGCAGTTAATAGAGTCCAGTATGGTATTTTTTCTTTTGTTCTTTTGGTAAATATGTAAAATATAGCAGTGCATAAGTAACCACTTTTCCTTACTGGAAAATCCAAAGAAAATTATTTTTCCATCATGACTTGAAAACAACCTGTGTAGCATTTTAACTTTGGTTAATGAGTATAATAAGTAAACATAGTATTGTTGAAATTGCGGTTCTTCAAGTGAGTGTGACTCCCCTGTTAACATGTCTCACACTCGACGGCCAGCGTCCGACATGTATCAGGTCTCTCCCAGTAGCAAAGCACCACATTGGAGCTCATTATTGGGCCATTCTACACGCTTGATGATAATATTAACATTAGATTCAAGTGTGCTGAAGCCGGGACACATCTGAAATGTCCAGGATTATGGCCCACCAGAACCTTAGAGTGACACCCCTGATCTACGTTCTGGAAGGGAGCGGCTGAAAAACAAATCAGATTTTCATATGTGCTTGTTTCACTTTCCTGTATTTCATTCACATTAAATGTTTAAAACAAGCCCTTTTCACACAGCTAAATATAGCATGCTGAACGACCATCATACACTCCTGAGTCTGATTTAGGTGCACAGACAAGGACACTTGACACAGTCACCTGCCCTTAAATGCCGTCTGTCTTCAGATGGCAGATGCAAGTGTCAAGATCAGCCCATAAACTGAGACTTCTGGCAAGACATGTTAGAAAAGATGGCTTTTTTGCGCTTGGAAAAGGACAATGGTCCTCTATAGCATAACATTAAATTAGTAACGTTAACATTTACACCTTACTCATGTTGAAGGACCTGTTCCTTGTTCCTTATAATCGAGCGGCGTTTAAAACAAACAAGCATTTTACTATTGTTCACCACAAAATATAAACAATAAAGACCTTTAAATATTGTCATCCTCAGCAGCATGAATATTCCTCTGCTTTGGCCAGAAGTGCATTTTATAGCTAAATACAGCAAATAGTTTTGTTTCTATATTGCTAGTTGGTGTGTGGGTTACAATCCTCAGACAGTGAACATAAAAGCAAGGTGAACACCAACAGTCAATTAAATCAAGGTGACATGATCCGAGCACATAATACAGATGGAAAGTACTTAATTTCCCCACGTCTCATCTACTTCTGGTTATAGGAAAGTGGTGAATATTTTACACTACGTGTAATTGACCCTGTTCATATTATTTTATTGTCGCAGGGCCCTTCAAAATAAGTCAGATATTAAGAAAACTATAATGATGAATCTTATTTGACATTCAGTTGACTTTCTGTGAGAACCGTGATGAAAAAAAAATCTCTACTTTGGACACACTAATAATAATCAGCGGCAGCTCAGAATACGACAGTCTCTCTCTGGCTGTCGTGGAAAGTTATTTTCCCATCTTTCTCATCATTTATCGCCTCACCAAGGTTATTTCCAATGTGAAGTTTTCCTACTCTTTATACATTTGAAACCATCAGTCAAACAAGCAAATTCAATTTAAAGAACGGAAACGATCCTGCACACTCCACTTCCTGGATGACCTCCAAACGGTTAGATTGTAGTTGCCTTTGAAAACAGACTGGCATCGATTTTCCCATTGATGGTTATTGTCTCAAATTAAGGTCAATATAGATGAAGGAGTTGTCAAAAGGACCGGAGTGCATCGAGTTCTTGAAAGCAATACTTAAGATGGAGCCCAGAGTGTCGCGACAAGCACACTCCTCGGCCAGTTATTCATATGTAAGATTTACGACAATCCAAGTAATGAGTGTTCAGAGAGTCTGTGAAAACACTGTGCTGCTCACACCAGTGAGAAATTAACAGTCAAAAACTTTTTTATTTCTGCTATATCTCGCCTAATATAAATACTTCTCTCTACCTGGTTTGTGCAATGCTTAGTCATGATAAAGATCTTTTTTTTCATCATCACCACTGACTTTCATCAATTCAACCATGTCTAAAGATTTTGTGTCTTAACCTTTTATGACACAAATGTATATGATAGGCAAAGATGAAAATGACATTTTAATGTTGATGTCATTTTAATGTTGATGTAGACAGAAATATTCTTCAGACAAGTTCTTGAGAGGTTTCCACAAAAAATATTTAGTCTTTTTTCAGAGCGATTCATAAGTCAGTTATGTAACAATACCAGACACCACTCACTTGATGTGTCGGATCTTTTCTAATTTCATTAGCTATTATCATGTCAAGTTTGAAGAACAGAGGCAGCAGATGTTTAGAGCATTTTAGAAACAAACCTTTTTTTTTCTAATTCAGCACTGACATGAAAAAGAGTTCCCAGTTTTTCCAATATTGCCAAAAGCACAGCTATTTTTTTAACATACTGTCAAATATTCACATTGATTTATAATGGCCGATTGAATAAATACTTAATTCAACTTTCAAATGTTACTTTCAATTTGGCAATGCGATCCCAAATCTGTGACAAGAAAAGATTTTAAAAGAGAGAAGGTGACAGGTACAAAATCATGACTCCCTCAGCATAGATGATGGCTGTGAAGGAAAGAAGTGGCGCAGAAAATCGACAAAAATATGCCGTGCAGAAGAAAGCTGTCTGCCACTGAAGTCAAGAACAGAAAAGTGAAGTGGGATCTCTACAAGGCAAACGAGATCAGCTCTCTTCATCACCGTCTCTCTGCTCTGGAGAGCAGGGTTGAGTAAATCACCTCTCTTCAACGGAGCCTCCGTGCTCCGCTGAAGAGAGGCTGAGAGTCCCTGTTGAATGCAGAGAGTGGGGGGGGGGGGGGGGGGGCAGGGGGTGCAGGGTAAAGGCAGCCAACCTGAAGAGCTCCCCAGTGAAAAGAACACACTGATCAGCATAGCAAATGAGGAAATGTTCAGAAACTTTCGTCTATTTAGACGCTGATGAAAATCTCGCTGGTATTAAAGAAGTGAAAAATGTTGACAAATGTTTGAATTTCAGTCATTTTTTTATGTATTGAGAAACTTTCAATGAATTTTAGCAGTAGTCATTTGAATCAATCTTCATGTTGTGTGTTTTTTTTTTTAGTGTGAGTCTGACTCTGTCTCTTGTTTCTGGCTCATTGGCTTCCCATGTCTGATTTCTGTTCCTCGCCCTGATGTCTTTCACGTGTGCCTGAGTGTGTGATTGTCATCATCTGCTGGCTTTGGCATATAGTGAACTTGTCTGGTTTGTCTGCGCCTCAGCATTTCTGTCTTTATGTTCCATCAACTCATCACGCTCCATTACTCCTGTTAATGCAAAGGTCTTGATTTTTGATTTCACCTTTTGCCTGGCACTCTGATTCCTCATCTGCAGACTGAGACCTAACACTAATATGCTTTAAATGGCAAATTAAAACCAGATCCTTTAAGTATTCATAATTATTAACCTAATTCAGCTCTCTGATTAAGATGAAACTATTTTGTGTTGAACAGTGAATAAGATGTGTAGCATTGTATTTCAAGAATCTGACAAAACCTCAGCAGATAAAGCAGGTACAATATCTTGAATTTTAAAGGAAATGAGCTCAGTGAGCTCGTTACCTGCATGAAGACACAAACCACCTGCTGAAAAAGAAAATCTACAAATCAGATTTTGGAACAGTTCTCATGAAAGCCGCCAAACATTTCAGGACACCCAAGAAGAAAAAGGACTTGATGAACAATGGACCTCATGCACGAAGCAGATTCATTCATATAAGTGATTTAGAGGATATTTCTGAAAAACCAAAAGAAGAAATTTAAGATCTTCTTTCTGTTATACACTAAATTATAGACCCAGACCTGATGTGGAAGTCTCATGCAATTAGTTTGCTGTTATCTACAAGTAGTTCTTTTAATGAAGGATTGTATTTTTTAAAATAGTTTTATACTATTTTAAGTTCTAGAATTGGTACATTTCACATTAGTCATTACCGTGTTATACTTATACAATTAAAATGATAATATATACTTTTTTATTCATGAAAAGTAATTGATATTAATCCAGATGTATTACCAACTCTTGGACTAATACTTAAATCTCAATATGAACTTCACTTCAGTAACAGTGTGACTGACAGACATTTAGATCGCTCGTTACATTTCCCACTGTTGGATTTTGTGAGTCCATTAATTCTGCTGCAGATTCTCTGTAAATCTTTGTATGAGGCCCCTAACAGAAAAAAAAAAATCAACTACAAGACAGTCACAGCAGAAGTAATAAAAATGTTGCACAGAGTCCATCAGAAGCCGCAGGGTCTCAGAGCAAAACCGCAGCAATTGACCTCGTTCAAGTTCAAGGTTCAGGAAGAATCACTCATGCCTTGCAGAAAGGAACGGTCCGGCTGAAGAGACAGCTGCAGCAGCAAAGACGAAAAAATGAGAGAAATCCAGACCTCAAACCAAAAAATTAGCAGGTTAATTGTTCTCTGGGTCTCTTGTTCACCCTGAACAGTCCAGTCGTGTCTCTGAGGCGAGGAGCCGTTTATATCCACTTCCTGTCTTCACTGTTACAAGTCGTCCTCACAGTGGCCGTGTTAAAGCCTTTTGAGGAGTCGAGGTGTCGTCCGCCAATTCTTTCACACAAGGAAAAGGAAAGAGTCTGAGTCATAAGGACTCCACAAACCAGCAGGATTAAATCAGGTGATGGAGAGCGAACATGACCAGGACTGATGGACACTGCGCCTAACTGCTGCAAGTTAATTAGCGGAGGATTTAAAAATGAAATAGCATGGCCACAAAAGTGACCATAAACTCCTGATAGATTTACCCCCAAAAAGTTTATTTTATTCTTGTTGTCGTAAAATAAATAGCAACGCCTTCCCCCCAAACTAAGTTTATTTCAATAACCTCGGGGCATTTTTCTCGAGATTGCAAAAACACGTCTGACATTTTCATTGCTTTTGTGATTTCTGCAAAGCCACATTTAATTAAAAACTGTTTCCATGTGAAAACGGCAGCAAGTGGATCACAGGCCCACAAATTATACTTTGAAACAATCAGGCATGAGACGCTTGTTTGCTTCTTGATTCGGAGGTAATTCAGACTCTGCAGTTTAAGAAAACAATCATCATTATTCTCGTGAACAATCTGAGTCCATGTGTCTTCTCTGTCAGTCGGTTTTATGTATTCATTACTTTTTCAGCAACTCAGAAACAACGCGTGCGCCTTGGGAAGCGGGATTAGTGGGGAGGTAAGTGGGGAATGTGGTGTTGAGTGATGAGTTCTATTAGTTAACCAATTACAGGAACATCTGAATGAACAGCGCTGTGATAAAGAAAGCCATTCATCATTTAGCGCAACAACAACTCTTAACACGTCAGCGCAAACACTCCTGAAACTTCCTAAAGAACGGTAACATGGCGTGTTATTGGGCGGTGACCTTTAATTCAAGAGTGATTTGGGTTAAATAACTGCATTGGAAAACACTATTATTAGAGTGAACTGTGATTCTTGACTACAGCTTCCCTCTCTTCTGTTCTACTGAAGCCTATTTGTCATATTGATTTCTGATTACACACTAAATCTCGGGACTTTTCTTGTGTTTTATCCATAGTTTGATTTTAGATTTGATTTTTTCTTTCTCTGTCTCTCTCCTAGGTAGGATGATGACTCACACCAGCCTCCCAGTTCGACCCTTTGGGATTCTGTGTGTGTGTGTGTGTGTGTGTGTGTGTACACACACACTGGAGAAAATAAGTGGTGAGAGTGAGAAGACAGGAAGGAGATGGAGAGGTGACCTAAAATATATACCTTAAGCCACAGAGACTTCGTTTCTCATGGTTAGTGAGGAGCTATGAGTCAGCAGCCGTAATGAACGGAGGCCTTCAAACCTCAGCAGCAAACCTCAGTGTTTGTGACCGAGTTATCAAATCGCCACAAGTGTGTGGTTTCACTGGCGGACACACACATTAAAACACACGATTGCATCAATATTCAGTATCAACACAACCAAACTGACACAAACGCTCTTGATTATTGAAAATAACCATATACACACATGTAGTAGGGCACAAGTCTTATTATTATTATTACAACTGGAGATCTGCAACAAAAAGAACATTTCAAATAATGTATTTCTGCATGATCTGCGTACAAGCCCACAATTATTGATCTTTGGCTTTATTATTGTTGTTAGTGGGGAAACAGAAGGAACATGAGGATAAGTGAAGAGGGAACAACGTGCAGTAAAGGTCTGGATGACCGAGACTTGAACTTTCATGTTTCACATACATCTTCAGGATTTTCCCCTTGCTGTGACGCTTCCTGAGACTGCCTGCAGACCCTTCCTCTTATCACGTCTTAGGCAAAACATTACAGTAAAAGGTGGATAATAATGGAGGTGATTTTTTGACCTAATCATTCTTTTTTTTGACAGTTTTTATATTGAGAGAAGTGGCCAAGATTTCTAAAATGATGGCAAACCTTGAGCTGAGCTGGTAAGTTTGATACTGCGGCAAACAGACTTTTTTAGGTCCTGTTTCACATGACAATGTTTTAAGTGAAAATATATTATTTTTATCAGGTTTTTTGTGAAAGTTTTGAAAATATGGACAGGAGGCCACCATTGTTGTCATAGTCTTAACTCAGCCATGGCCAGAAGAAATATTCACGACAGCTGTGATGCACAGAAACAAAAAATCCCCAAAAGTTGTTTTCCTCCATCTACACAAAGTCAGAGCATTTTTTTTTTTAAAAAAAAGCTGTGTTTTCATTGGATCCGAGCTCTGTTGAGGCACAAACCGATGTTAAACACAGGATTTGTTTATCAGTACCAAGTAATGTACAGACAGCAGCCGTTGTATTAAATAAATGTGAATGTATCTATATTTATACTTATTTTATTATGCTCCTCTCTTGTATTGTTTGCTGATTTTATAATGTAGCTTTGTAATGTTTCTAGTAATTTGTAAAATGTTATAAAATTGAAAAAATGTTTTATCGTTTGTTAATATTAACTATTCAAATGTTTTAATATTAAAAGGAATGTATGAAATCTATATAACTGAATCTTTTGTGTTGCTGCTGTCAAACAGATGAGGACACCTGGCAGCTCATGCAGCAACGTCTTCTTTAAGGATTGACATCAAGCTATTCAAGGTCTCAGGTTAAAGCTGGAAGGCTTCCACTGAAAGAGTACGAGTCTCCACCTGCTTGTGGTCAGATTTAGGACAAACTCATTATTATTAGCACCGCATGACTTCTTAAGGGGTTTTTTAGCAACAACAGATGGCGCTGATCATGGAATTTATGCCCAGAGGAGTCATGACGTCCCACTGTGAGCAGTCACCTTCATCAACGTCAATCTGAACTTTTTGGCTTCAGGAAGTCTTTATGACATAAAACACAGCAGTTACGCAGGTTTCTTGATGAACTAGTTTGTGAGTGAGGTTTTGATTCTTTCTACATAAATACTGAACTAACTGTGCATTTCTTTATTCCCAAAAGTCAGTGTAAGACCTGCTGCTGTTCTGTATTTGTGCGCGTCTTCCTGTGCTTTTTTGTAACTGTGCAGTATTTACTGTTCATGAAGCGTCCGCTCTGAGAAGAGCTGGGATCCCCAATTCTAAATTTAAATACAAAAAATATACTCTAACTTCATATTCATCTTATTTTGTGTGAGTTTGTTTGAAAAAAAAAGAGCTCTCTAAATGTGCAGACTCATGTAAATATAAATTGGATGCACCTCCAAACCAGGTCGTTTGACTCTCATAATTCAAATTCGATTGTGTGGCTGTTTCATTGGAGAAGATCTGCAGAGGTGATAAATGTGAGTAGGATATGCAGATGGAGACTCTCAAGCCGATAAGTTTGAAAAACTGCTCAATTTCAGCTTTAATTTGTTTCCGGTATGGCCGTCACAAGAGCACAAGGGCATTTCTTCCCCATATCCAGGCGCGGTCTGCCTTCGCCGGACAACTTCACTGACAGCGAGGCTCCCAATTTTCTCTACATTCTGCTTCGTGCAGACAGTAATAGAAAAACTGTCTTAACTTTTTATTTGCTTTTTCAGCTGTCACGTCTGTCTTTATTAGATAGTCTTCTATTTGCATGTTTGAGCTACTGAATTATGACTTTCCTTAATTCTAATCTTTCTATAATCACATACTATGAATTACGCATACAAGGTAAGGGTGAAGGGGAAAAGGGAAAATCCATTATTGTATGGATTTTTCTTTAGACGCTCCCTACATATCCTCCTGGACATTAACGGAGGCTCATCGGCTGCAAGTGACAGCAGAGCACAGTTATTCAAGGCTGTCTGAGCCGGAGACGCGGGATGCTGCTTAATATGCATGGACTCACTAATTACAGCCCTCTTACTCTAATGATGTGGCCTTGAGACCGGCATGCAGAGGAATGGGCTCAAATATGCATGCATGCGCTCGCGACGCACACACACAAACGCAGGCAAGCAGGCACACACATACGTTTGCTGGCTTTGAAATACACAAATCCGTAAGACACACAACACAACAACCAGCCTGCCTAAGTTTGAATCATCTGTGAGAGAAACCCCCTGAGCAAATCAGCATGCTGGTTGTAATTTGAGATGGTGTAGAGCGTAGGTTGGTAGCGCGCATGTGCCATAACAGATAAAACGGCACCGAAAAAGAACTGAAACTCAGGAAAAAAAATAAATGAAATAAAACAACTATCTACCTGAGGGTGCACGGGGGGGAACAGACGGGAGATCCAAATGGATAAGGCAATTCTGTGGCACAGTGAGGTGCTTACTAAAATACACCTGAGACGAACATGCCGAGAGAAAATGTCAATTGGCAGATCAGACGGGCAATTCTGTATTTGGTACATGGGGTTCCCGTGCTGTTACACCTCTGAAGCCTGCAGCAGGACATCGACCGCGGAGGTCGGGCAGTGCTTTGTCACCCAGTGTCGCTGAGTCTTCTGAAGTCTTCCGAATCAACCATCGATCACACAGATGTCTGCAGCCCTGCAAGAGAGCGCGGCCTCTCATGTGCATTTCACCCTTTCTCTACACATAACATCCTTTATCAGCCCGCGGTCTCATCCGGGCCCGTGCACAAAAGCTGCACACGTTCCCCCCGTAGCTTCTCTCGCGCGGGCACACAAAAGCAAACACATGCTCTCCAGCGCTCTCCAAAGGCACGGTGGGAGCTTGTTGTGGCAGAGACTTTAAACACATGGAGGCAAAATGTCCTCTTTGAGCCAGGGCACACAGACGCGGCGCCGCCGCCGCGACACTGTTTGATGAATGTTCAGCTCAAATTTAGCAAATAAAATTCCGGCAGAAAATGCTTGCGCACTCAGAAACGCTCCCCGTGTCGGAGGAGGAGGTGATTGCATTGTGTTTGTGAAATGCAAATTAATGTTTCATGAAACGCAAACATTTTGCACAGTTCTCATGCATAAGCATGATTTGGTTTAGCTCATGGAAGGAGCTTCTTTATTTTACTTTCTTGTGCAGAGATGTGCCGTCATTCCCCGTAGAGACCGCAGGTCTGAAATTGAAAGCAAGGCATCCAAATTGTTCCCCAGTCCTCAGCGGGGGCTTCTGCTCCTGAAATTCCACAGCTGCTCCGTGGCCAGCACAGGGAGAGATTACGGCATTGTGTATGCTTTCTGAAGTTGTATCTCCACCGTGCTCGGCGGGTGGTTTTCACACCCGCAAAATGGATCAATTATCCAGTCACAGACACCCGACCACACCACTCTCACACAATTAACTCAGCCAGACTCATGACAAGAGGACTGGATGATTTGGGAACAGCTCCCTCAGTCATAAAATCAATCTAAATGCATACCCTTTCAACCTGTTCCAAAAATAACAAATCCGTCTTTTTCTCCTGCTTCGCCCCAGCTCCTCTTCAGTCGCCGCGGAGCCCATCTGCGGCTCCCTCCGTGGAGGCGATGCTTCCTTAACTCTGGCAAATGTAGGAAGTCCAAACAGTTTGAACTTAATTAGACGTGAGTAAAGCTCCAAGACTGAGATGCACAGTTGTTTGTACAGTCTGCAGCGCTGACCCAGTTGGCAAAGTCACATTTGTAACAAAGCGGCATGCTCTGAATATGAATGCCCCCTGTGGTTCTTCTCATGTGGCTGACATAAATAATGATGTTGCTTCAAATGTTTCATAATGTTCACTTAACTTCCTGCTTGGCCTACATTAATTTGTATTCCCAAGGTTGTTTTTTTTTCTTCTTCTCAAATACCCATGAAAAAAAAAAAAATCAACAAACAAGAGCAGCTAAATGCTTTTTTTAAATCATGTATTGCATTCAGTGTAGACCTTAAAAAGGAAACCCACACATCCATACATAATGACTGGGAAAGCATTGCTATCCTCCCAGCTCATCAAAGCAACGTATAAATGAGTAGCTAGTGCAGATATATAATATACACAGAGAAGTGTTTTATGTATCCACACTAGCTACTCATTTGTAAGTATTAACCCAGCAGGATCAATCTGAGATTTACGATTTGAAAGACTCAGTATCAGCCAAACTCCAAGATTCTGACACGACTTTTTGCAATGACAGAGTCACACTGTGGCAATTACTTATGGACAAACTTTTCAGAACAACTCACATTTCCATTAGCATATGTTCAGCCAGACATTTTATTGCCTCCCTCGATTTTTTTTTTTTTTTTTTTATTGCTCCAGCAGATGTTCTTGTGGCTATCATCAAAGAGATTTATGCAAGCTGATTACAGCCAAAGAGTCCCCAGAACTGAATAAACATATTCAGGCCGGAAATGGACCCAGGCTCCTTCTGTAGCTAAATAAGGTCTGGTCTCCTTTGGTCTGTAGTTTAACCTATATATGGAGAGAAACGAGGTCTGACACGAAGCGGACGAAAAGAAAAATGTGAGAAATCTTCCTGGAAAGTTAAGTCTGCTGTACAAGTAACGCTTATTTTTTTCCTCAAAATTAAGCACAAAGTTTACGAGTATAAAATAAGTGGATGCACACTCAGACTTGGTTTCCCTTTAATTGCAATGTTTATTGGCTGTTTTGATATTGAAGAATCTTCAAAAATGTCTTGTCAGGTTATATTTGGTATCAAAGCCTGTTCGAAATCAACACGAGCTTTAATTTCTCCCCCGTCATTGTTTGTGCCTGCAAAGAAATTGTTTCTTTTCCGCTTAGAATGACCGCTTAGAATGACCTGCCATGCTAGAAATGCCATGCAAACAAAGTCAACCGCCACATCAATAAAACAACTTCCTTTCATTTTGGTGACTTGTCAAGCTTGATTCTCTCCTAAAGCAGCCTTCTCCGGCAGTGTTTACTCGCTGTATATTGCTCCCAGCCATCCACCGACTGCACACCTACACGTGTCCCTCCATTCTTCAGCATCTGAATGTCCCTATTTTATTCATGATGTTTATTGAGTGCAAAATGAAGCTCAGAAGCTACCTTTTTTCTTTTAGTTTGTTGTATTTGGTCCGGTGGAAACATACCCCGGCCTGATTCAAATGTAAACACAACCGTCTGCACACCGGTGTGCATCAAACAAGCAGATCCGATTGGCTAGAAAAGCAGGACTTGATACACTTGCAAATGTTTTCCTTATTGACAGAGAGACTCCGTCAGACCATTTTCAACAAGTTCCACCAGGCGCAACAAAAGTTTTCTTTTGAAAACATCAACTGGGTCTAAGATGCTCAATGCTGATCCGTGCCATTAAACTAGAGTAGGAACGGTAATAATACAGTGTGTATTAGTGCACAACAGTTCCACAAAAAATAATTGTAACGTTCCTCATTGTGTATCACTGATGTTTCAAATGTATTTTTTACTTTTTATTTTTGCATTTAAAAGAAATTTTTCAGAATTTCTAGCTTTCGCTCAAGTAAACAGTTCATCAGAGTGTATTTTTGCAGCAGTATGCTTCGGCTTATGTAAAATAAGAAAATTATAAATATATTTTTTCAACAAAAAATTGAATATTAACAAGAAACTGATTTTGATGACTTTTTTCTGCCAGCCTTTAAACCTGCGACTTCCAACTCCGGTCCGAGCGAGCTCCCACCATATCGCTCTGCTCCAACGTGCCAAATCTGAATAATTTCCTCATCATCCAGCCATGTGGAGGAGAAATATTGACTCAGTGAGTTGGTGCGTTGAAGGAAGAAGACGTCTGAGCCATGTCAGACTTTCCTCCCTGGGATGAGAGTTCTAAACTCAGCCTCATTTTCTGCCAAACCCAAAGTCAATTTGTTGTCAATTCGGCGTTGGCTGTGCCACATTGATCTGGGAGTGTGGTGAGGTCTGGGGAGGGATATTATTTGTATTCCTGGCTCTGTTTCCTGTCCGTCCCGCCGCATGTTGTGCCGCGTGCCGCCGTACCTGCAGCCAGTGTTGAAGTCAGTGACTGTGAACAATCCGGCCAAAAGCACGCCAGCCGACAATGCTCGCTGCCTGCTCCCTCTCCGCGCCGGCGCCGCTGTGGGGAATGAATTAAGCAGTAAACAGGCTGTTTGTGTATAACTGAGAATTTAATTGGAACCTTTTGACTGCGTGTCTCAAGTAGTGTAAGCACACGTTCCCCCGGTGGCGTGAGCGGGCCCGTGGCCTGACCTATCCGTCAGTATTCAACTGCTGGAAACATTTGGACATAAATGACACCAATTCATTACAGAGAGCGAGCGGCGGGGACCACAGAGGCTACCGCTGTTGTCCCGTGGGTTCAGAGTTGTCAATATCGAGGAAACAGAAACGGCCCAAACAAGCAATTAACAAGTAACCTTTTACATTAATTTGGGGCCAACTCTTAAATCACACTGGAATAATAAATACCTCACACTGCTGCTCTCCGGAGTGTAAATTTCCCTGTTACTCGGAGCACTGAGGCATTGATTAAATGGGTTTGACTTTGAAACATGAAGGATTTGTACAGTAATTTGATATTCAGAGAGTATGGGCGTTTGTGCTGAGCCACATTTCTAACTCGCTGAAAAACTGTGGTGCGAAAAAAGCAAAACATGCTCGCATCCAATCATCCTTTAAAAGGTTCAAATACTGTTATCTAAAGTACTTTATAAGATTGAGGGAAAAGAAGGGTTAAACGCAGAAGACCGTCCCTATTTTCAGGGTTTAATCCAATTTTCTTATTACAATAAGAGCATTGTAGGGGCTAAGCCTAGCTCGAAGCCCCTGAGGTGCTTTTACCGGATTTTAATGACGCGCTGACACCCTTCACGGCCTGGATGAAGTGACTGAGACGATAGCCTGCTGTTAAAAGATCTGTCCGTTTCATTTTCTTTAACAGAACAAACTCCCAACTCAAACACACGGCACCGGCCGGCAACACGTGCCGGACAACGATCAGCTCCGTATTTTTCGCCCTGCGGTAATTCTCTCCTACAAGCATAATTAAAAAATGGTTCCCAATTAACTGCACAGATCTTTATTAGTTGCTGGATTTGTGTGGGTTTTACAACATAAACGTTTTGTTCTCACATCAGAGCGTCCTCTGTGCAATTAATGTCTTCAGATTAGCGAGCAGGAAATCTTATCGGCTTCTGACGCAGCGCCATCCTTCTCCAGTCTGAGGGGATTCAGCTGGTTTCACGACGAGCTTTTCCTCGAATACTCGAGACGATTGATTAAAACACCAGAATTATGTCTCGCGGCGCAGTAAAAATCATTGATTTTCTCAGACGCGGTTAAAAGGGATTTCTGTCCGCATTGATCGTTTGACCAGTCAAATTTGTGCTTATTTCGATTGATTGCAAGCTGTGTGTGATGACACCTGATCAGTATCTGGGTTTTACACCCAACTCAATGCTGAATGTTAACATGTAAAAGTCAAGGTTTGTTATTGTATTGATTTCTTTCTTAATTGGAAAGCAATATAACAGCCTCCTCCAACATGTATTGGTATTGATACACAGACTGTGTGAAACTGATCTTATCTGGTCAAAATTTTTAGATTATAACTCAAATAATGTCAGTTTTCGTTGACGTAGAATGAAATGATGGACTTGCAGTTTGTTGCTTCTGGTGGTTTCCACAGAATTTGTGAATACCTTTAGAAAATTGCAGGCTTTTTTTTTTTTCTTCAAATGGGATACCGACAGCAGCTAGTTTATGGTTTCAGTGATCATTTTGGTTCATATTCATTCAAAAGGCATCGCGCTTCGTCACGTGGCAACATTTTTAATGGCTACAAACCATTTCCCACTTTTATGTCTGCAGATGCATAATTTGAAGTCATTTGCATCCAGCAAATGCAGCAATGTTTGTGGTTGTATATATTCACACTCACACACACACACATGGTTGGGTCCTGGGTGGTAGGGCCTGTGAAGAGCTTTTCCACTCCCTGCGGTCTGCTGCTGGCTAAGCCTCTGTTAATTTCTCTAACCACCTTGGCCATCTTCTCTACAGTCATCATTAATCATCACTCTCTTCTCCTTCCCTTTCGTCTTCTCTCCTCCGCTCGGCTCGCAACCCTCCCCCCACTTCCTCTCCTTTATTTTTTTGCTGTACCACACCACCTCCGCCGCTCTGCCGCTGCTCGGTGCCTCAGCATTTGAGAGCTGCAGCGATGAGATAACGCTGATCAGCCTAATGGCAGGAATGCAATGAGGTTGACAAAGAATCTATTACCTACAAATTACACAGATAACGTCGCACTGCATCGCCGTGTCACACTCTCGCCAGGGAAGAGTAGTAAATTACGTGAACGAGGAAGAGGCACGATTTTTATGATGCACGTTTTAAAAAAAGGCTTCAGGATGAAATGTTGACTAGTACACATGGCAGTACATAGCAGTGAGTGGGACGGACCATCTTACCAGGGATTAACGGCAAATTACCAGCCATTACAGACAAACACTTTTGTTAATACAGAACAAACAGCTGGGCAACCGTGCAGAAAATTGAAAAACAATCAGTCTATTTACATAGGAGAGATCCCAGAAAAATAACTTGCCGGGATCTCTTCTGGTGTTCACATTGGAAATTGGGCAATATGGCAAGAGCCCCCCCTCTGAGATGAATTATTTAACCGCCATATTGCACCATTTGCACAGGCCTATGATTCACTCATGAATCCATATGGCGCAGTGTCCTTTTGTTTCTTTATTTACTAAAAGAAATCCTGCGAAAACATTTGCTGTTTACTCTCCATTCAGTACTGTGTCACAATGTTTCAAGCCAACACAGTGGCAGAATGTAGGAGTGTGTGTGTGTGTGTGTTTGTGTGAAATTGGCTCTGACAAATGCGCAACAGAAAATGTGTTTGGAGGGAAGTGGGATCCCTCTTCTATTGTGTTTGTAACCGCATCTCATAGCTGGAGATAAAAAGGGATGCGATTGATTAGTAATCGACGAATTTCCTGTCAGATCATCGACCAAATTTCAATATCGACAATATTTCAAATGAGAACACATCCTTTTTGAGTTTTTATTTCAGTTAAGTTTTAAAATGGTTTGAAAGCCGTGTTTTCTTGTTGGGCCACTGCTGTTGGTTGTTTTGTAATAAAATCATCACTAAAACCATTAACATGGAATTTCAGCAGGAGCCCTTTTCTAAAAGTTGCATTGTCAGTGGTTCCAAACGCCGTTGTCATGTCAACGGACCCCCGAATCGCAACAACTGTGCCTCAGTCTATGTTCAGATGAAGATATGTATTTGTATGTATTTGGAAATCTAAATGTGTTGCGCACATTGTTGGTCTGTTGATGGTGAGAGACACTCTAGTAACCTCATTAAATGTGAACATATGTTGCCGTTGCTGCTGCTGTTGCTAGAAGGATGATTTCAGAACAAATACTCATACGTGCGGTTAAGTCTTCCCACTTTACGGGAGGCAGTCCGAGCCTATGGGAGAGAAAATCACTGAAGGGTTGTCAGCTTCTGCAGCTCATCAAGGGTCAGCAGGTTACATATAAAGTGCTCCGCATCTAGCTGCTTTCTCATTTGCGACTGATTGTTTCAAGTTTTTCCTCCCTCATTGTGATGAAGTTGAGTCAATTTTCAATATTTTTGAACCAGTTTGAAGGGTTTATGTTGTCTGAGTTGTAACAACTGCTGTCATCAATAATAACAGCCTCGGGCTGAAGGTTTCGTTTCTTCTCTCTGAGAAGAAAAAGCAGCTTTTAGCTCTGAGCTGGATCATTTCGAAAGAACTGTACAACACAAGTTTTCTCTTCATGGAGTGAGTAGTAATATTTCAATCTCAAATCCACTCTTTCCATCGGTAGGCTCAATTGGCTGCTGTTAAAAGGAGGTCATCTAATTTCTTTTTCCACTTTAGTCTTGGGTAAAAGCACTCAACTATGTCTCTGCTATTTTTCGTTGGCTTCAAGAAAATCACCATAGCAAACTAGAGCGAAAACAAGACCAAATATCTGCTTTTAATGGAGTATTAACTGTGTTTTGTATGTTCCACCCTGCTTTTCCATTTGAACTCCATCAAATAGTGTTTACTCCTTTTTACATTCCATATAAAAAAAGTGTCCGATTCTATTTTTTCACTCTCCATAAATTTCTTGTAGTAAAAAAAGAATAAAGTGCCCGTAGCTTGTTGTTGACCTTGTTCTGGAATATGAAATAACATGTCACTAAATATTACAGAAAATGGCAAAATACACACAAATAGGCTGACAGCAAATGTGTTGGAGGTTTGGCTCTCAAACTGTTTGGCTTGGGTTGCAGAGAGATGTTGTCCTCTTTTATGCTACAACCTTCAGATATACCTTAAACTCTGAGACGGGATGTGTTTTAAATTAGATTTACAACAAAAAAAGCATAAACTATATGTGTGCCTCACAGTCAAACATTAGTATTCATCCTGATTCACCACTGAAAGGTTTTCCCTGAAGAACGTCCACAAAGAAATTGTGTTTAGCTGTAATTTGTTTTGGCAAACAAAAAGGCATTTTATTCATAAGAAAAAAAATGTCTGTGAGTGTGACCACCAGGGGCCGGGAAACGTTTTTGATGATAAAGTTGAGAGAAACAGATGTTGCTTTTTGCATTAGACAAATACATTAGTAATGACTTTATTACAGATATTTTTTCTGGTCTGCCTGATTTGCACAGTTTTTTTTTTTGTCTGCAAATTGTTTTGGTGAGTTTTACTGATGTTGATTGTTTTGACTGAGACTGCCCAAAATGCCTTAAAATGCTTCAGTTCAGGGGCTGCATCGTTCAAATCTATTCAGCCTCAATAAGAAGGATCGTCTGGACGCTGGGTGGACTGTAAAGTTAATGAAATGAGACTGCTTCTGTGGGCTTGCAGTCACTTTCCGAGGTGGTGCACCAATTACAAAGTACATGAAATAATTAAAAATACAAATTGCGTTTTCCTTTTCATGGATATTTTTGCTCGAGCACTCGAACATATTTAATGCATCTCCACTTATATCATATACATTTAATAACAGGAGAGTGAACTGATCTAAAAAAAAAACTATTTTGAAGTCACAATAAATAATACAATTTGTGAACATGTTAAGACACAAAATAACAAAAGGTGTTTATTCTGAATTCTTTGGCTTAAGTGGACAACTCCCACAGAGTCCCTGCTGTGGCCTCCTGTATTTGTCCC